>NC_059196.1:28166953-28436953 GCF_020615455.1 Coregonus clupeaformis | reverse complement strand
GTCTGGGCCCCAGAGCTCAAGCTATGCAAGGAGGGGGAGGGAGAATATGGGAGGGGGAGGGAGAAGATGGGAGGGGGAGGGAGAAGATGGGAGGGGAGGGAGAAGATGGGAGGGGGAGGGAGAAGATGGGAGAGGGAGGGAGAAGATGGGAGAGGGAGGGAGAAGATGGGAGGGGGGAGGGAGAAGATGGGAGGGGAGGGAGAAGATGGGAGGGGGAGGGAGAAGATGGGAGAGGGAGGGAGAAGATGGGAGAGGGAGGGGGGAGGGAGAAGATGGGAGAGGGAGGGAGAAGATGGGAGAGGGAGGGGAGGGAGAAATGGGAGGGGGAGGGAGAATATGGGAGGGGGGGAGGGAGAAGATGGGAGGGGGAGGGAGAATATGGGAGGGGGGAGGGAGAAGATGGGAGAGGAGGGAGAAGATGGGAGAGGGAGGGGGAGGGAGAAGATGGGAGAGGGAGGGAGAAGATGGGAGAGGGAGGGAGAAGATGGGAGAGGGAGGGAGAAGATGGGAGGGGGAGGGAGAAGATGGGAGAGGGAGGGAGAAGATGGGAGGGGGGAGGGAGAAGATGGGAGGGGGAGGGAGAAGATGGGAGAGGGAGGGGGAGGGAGGAGATGGGAGGGGAGGGAGAAGATGGGAGGGAGGGGGAGGGAGAACATGGGAGGGGGAGGGAGAACATGGGAGAGGGAGGGGGGATGGGAATGGGAGGGAGAAGATGGGAGGGAGAAGATGGGGGAGGGAGAAGATGGGAGAGGGAAGGGGAGGGGGAGGGAGAAGATGGGAGGGAGGAGATGGGAGAGGGAGGGGGAGGGAGAACATGGGAGGGGGAGGGAGAAGATGGGAGAGGGAGGGAGAAGATGGGAGAAGGAGGGGGGAGGGAGAAGATGGGAGGGAGAAGATGGGAGAGGGAGGGGGGAGGGAGGGAGGGAGAAGATGGGACAGGGAGGGAGAAGATGGGAGGGGGGAGGGAGAAGATGGGAGGGGGGAGGGAGAAGATGGGAGGGGGAGGGGGGAGAAGATGGGAAGGAGGAGATGGGAGAGGGAGGGGAGGGAGAAGATGGGAGAGGGAGGGAGAAAATGGGAGAGGGAGGGGGGAGGGAGAACATGGGAGGGAGGAGATGGGAGAGGGAGGGGGAGGGAGAAGATGGGAGGGGGAGGGAGAAGATGGGAGAAGATGGGAGGGGGAGAGAAAATGGGAGGGAGGAGATGGGAGAGGGAGGGGGAGGGAGAACATGGGAAGGGGAGGGAGAAGATGGGAGAGGGAGGGAGAAGATGGGAGGGAGGAGATGGGAGAGGGAGGGGGAGGGAGAACATGGGAGAAGATGGGAGAGGGAGGGAGAAGATGGGAGAGGGAGGGGGAGGAAGAAGATGGGAGGGGGAGGGAGAAGATGGGAGGGGGAGGGAGAAGATGGGAGGGGGAGGGAGAACATGGGAGGGGGAGGGAGAACATGGGAGGGGGAGGGAGAAAATGGGAGGGGGAGGGAGAAGATTGGAGAGGGAGGGGAGGACTGAAGAGAGGGAAGAAGTATCAGTGACATCACAACCAGGAAGTCAGGAAAGCAGTAGAAATGTTTCTAATTACACACCTTATACTGGTTGTTCAGGTTTCTAATTAGACACCTTATACTGGTTGTTCAGGTTTGTAATTACACACCTTATACTGGTTGTTCAGGTTTCTAATTACACACCTTATATTGAGTGAGTTTGAGTTTATTTTTACAGGGACAGTGCACATTAATCAACGTTTCAGTAAAAGTGCCGGTTTTAGCCAGCCGGCTAATTTTCAACCGCAGTCCCTGGGCAGGTTATTAAAAACAATTACAATATAGACAATAACAACATAGAACAAGACATAGCATACAGACATAGCAACATAGGACAAGCAAGACATAGCATACAGACAGAGCAACATAGAACAAAAAAGCAGCAAGACAAAATTCATAAAAGCAACAAAGTGTTTCCACACCTCACAAGTTACAGACAACAGACATGGAAAGCGGCAACACACAGCTAGGGACCAT
This sequence comes from Coregonus clupeaformis, assembly GCF_020615455.1. NCBI lineage: Eukaryota > Metazoa > Chordata > Actinopteri > Salmoniformes > Salmonidae > Coregonus > Coregonus clupeaformis. The sequence goes on along the minus strand of NC_059196.1, from coordinate 28,434,935 downwards.
GTTCACAAATCTGATTGACCTTTAGCCATGTCTTCAAGCATTTTGTGAAAGTGTGATATGTGGTGCAGTTGTGTGTGTCTGATGGCAGTGTATTCCAGACATGGGAAGCTCTCACAGAAAAAGCGGATTTACTAAAGGTGCTTTTCCTTAGGGGAACTACACAGTCACCTCTCATGGCAGACCTTGTGGATCTGCTGCCATATGTTTGGGTTTTCTGTTTAACAAAAATACTGAGTGGAGGGGGGAGCCAAGCCATTTAGGATCTTGAATACAAGACATGCATCGGTGTATTGCACAAGATTTTCCCAACTCAGGAGCTCATGCTTTCTAAGGATGTGACAGTGATGATGGCTATTGGGCTTCCTATCAAGCACTTTGAGAGCCTGTTTGTAGACAGACTGAATAGGTCTTACTGTTGTACAGCAAGCTTGGGGCCCAACTAGTCAAGCAGTATGTTAAGTGGGGGAGTATCATAGATTTGAAGTACAGTTTTGCTACCTCTGTAGTCAAACAATTTCGTATAAATCGGAAATTAGCTAGGTTGAATTTGGTTATTTGAATTACCTTTTTCACATGCTTTTTAAAAGAGAGGTTGGAATCAAGTATGATGCCAAGGTACTTAAAATCAGATACCCCCTGGAGCTTCTCCCCTGACACATAGACTTCTGGCTCAGTAGCATCTGTTGCCCTCTTTGTGAAGAACATGCAAACAGTTTTTTTCACATTGAGATGCAAACACGAGTCACTGAGCCACTTAGTAACCTGGACCATTACAGTAGTGAGTTCTTGTGCAGCTTGTTGTTTGCTCTTTGCATGCACATATATCACTGTATCATCTGCATACATTTGAACTTCAGACCCAGCACAGACAGAAGGCAGATCATTAATGTACAGGCTGAACAGGAGGGGCCCCAGTATTGACCCTTGGGGCACACCCACATCATAGCTAAGAGTGGGCGATAGCTCATTGCTCACTCTGACACACTGAGTTCTGCCTTCAAGGTATGATTTCATCCATCTCAAGGCATCGGGGGAAAAGTTGAACTTGGACAATTTTGTGATGAGAATCTCATGGTTAACAGTATCAAAAGCCTTCCTTAGGTCCAGAAACACAGCCCCAACAACGCCCCCTTTGTCCATCTTGGACTTCACATTTTCAGAAAAAAGCAGTTGGCCATTTCTGTGGAGTGTTTCGCTCTGAAGCCAAACTGCATGGAATGTAATGTGAAGGGGCTGTTGTTGAGGTGGGCAATCAGTTGTTCTGCTACACACTTTTCAACAACCTTTGACACCACAGGTAGTATACTAATGGGCCTGTAGTTACTCACGTCAGCAGGGTCGCCTGATTTAAAGATGGCCGTTATTATGGCCGACTTCCATACCCTTGGAAACACCCCGAGACCAATAGATGTGTTGGTGACCTTAGTAATGGGGCCAATGAGTGACTCTTTGTAGTTTTTAAGAAAGGTAGAGTCCATCCCAAACACATCTTTGGCTTTAGAGTTCTTTAGTGAGCTAATCACCTTGTCTACCTTTGACTCAGAAACCTCCCTTATGATGAAGACAGGTTGAGCATCATTTACTGGTTGTTCAGGTTTCTAATTACACACCTTATACTGGTGGTTCAGGTTTCTTAACCCTGTAGCTAATGTAACCCCCCGGTCCGTCTCTCTTTCCCTCTCTCTGTCCCTCTCTAGGCTCTGAAGGCTGTGCAGGATATGAGTTGGTCCACTCTCTCCTCTCCTCCTCTCACACGCCACAGCAAAACCATCCCCGTACAGGCCTTTGAGGTACATGCACACACACACACACTTTGAGATATACCCCTCCCCCTCCCCTGTCCCATTCGTCCACAGGCTGACCAATCAGTGGGTGTGGCTCGGAATTCCTAGATTCTCCAGGAAGTGGTGTTATGCCCTGGGAGCCAGTCAGATAAATGAACAGTTCTGTCTGTTCTGTGACATCATGGATGTCATGGCTGTGGTCCTACCTCCCTCTCTCAGGATGTGATGGTTAGATGACTGATGTGACCAGAGTGTAGATACTAGAGCCCTCAACGCTGTGCTCAGTGCAGCTGATAACTACTGAGTGGGTGTGATGGAAGGATAATCACTATCAGTAACCAGGAAGTGGACACCTCAGCTAGCTAGCGCTCTAGAGATGTAAACGCAATGGCTGCCTGTGGTCATGGTCCATTTCAATTCACTATGTTCAGGACATAGGCATTTGAATTCCGTTTCAGGAATTGAAAATGGAAACCTTCCGTAATTAACTGAATTTAAATGGAACTCTTTATAAACACGCACTCTAGCTGAGTTGACCAATGAGCTTGCTGAACGTGATCCAAACTCAATAGGTTACCATGTTTAATCACTCTACACCCAGATTAACATCACTGGATGTGTTACGTGTTTATGAAGTTAGAAACAGCTGGATTTGAGAATCTGAACGTCCATTGGTCATAGCTCATATGGAGCTGAACATTGATTGACTCAATGATTGGTTTTCCACTCCCAGCCATGAAATCCACTCTGAGAGACAGTGGCCGTGTTCGAGAGCATCAAATCCGTGATGCATTGTGGGTAAATTGTGATTTACTGACTGATCTATAAACAACAATCAGTAGTTATTTATGATAAAAGGTGATTTGTAGTCGCCTGCACTGTCGGTTGTGATGTCTAGCACGCCCAATAGCTATATCTCTGTCTGACCACACTAGACTGGGGAGGCAGCAGACACAGATTAACAATCAGTCACCTCCACTCCCCTGTGTGGTTTATACAGTGGTTGAGGGGATACGTCAGATGGTTTCACATCCACTGTGTGCGTGTGTGTGTGTGCGTGCGTGTGCATGCATGTGTGTGTGTGCTTCATGACCTCCTTTCTAGACACTTCCTGTTTGCAGGAGAAGAAGTGTGTTGTGCTGATGGGTGAGATGTGGGGGGGGCTGGGGTGTTCCTCATAAAACCGCTATGTCAGATTCACCGCAGACAGAGCAACAGCTGTATCAAACCTCCATCTAGACAGAGCTATACTGTAACTGTACTGACCTAATAATAATAATAATCTGTGACGTTGATGTATTTTATTGTTATATTTGTTATATGTATCGTTATATTTATTGTTTTATTGATACTAAAAGATCTAGGATACATTCCACTGAGAACCCAGATTAGATTGTTTTCATGGAATGCTTGGTGCCAACATGGAGGATAGTATAGTGAACTTGTGGCGCTGACTGTGCATCGACCCACTGACTCCCCCTGGTGGTGACACCGGTAGTATTAAAGCTCTTATTTCACACTGAAGAAGCTGTAGTTTATTATGTGGATAAAGAATTCTGGTTTTGTCCTGTCTGTCTCTGTGTCTGTCTGTGTGTGTGTGTGTGTCTGTCTGTCCGCCCGTCTGTCTGTTTGTAACCCCTCTGTCCCTTCTGTCTGTCTGTCCCTCCAGGTGAAGTTGGATGTGAACCTGGCAGACCTGACTAAGATAGGGAAGAGTCAGAAGCACAGTCTGTCTGTGGACGTGGAGGGAGGGAGGCTAGTGGTGATGAAGAGGTTGAAGGATAACCAGGAGGACTGGAACACCTTCACACACCACAGGAGTGAGGACACACAGTCACACACACACACACCACAAGAGTGAGGACACACAGTCACAGACACACACACACACCACAAGAGTGAGGACACACAGTCACAGACACACACACACACCACAAGAGTGAGGACACACAGTCATAGACACACACTACAAGAGTGAGGACACACAGACACACACACACACCACAAGAGTGAGGACACACAGACACACACTACAAGAGTGAGGACACACAGTCACAGACACACACACACACACCACAAGAGTGAGGACACACAGTCATAGACACACACTACAAGAGTGAGGACACACAGTCATAGACACACACCACAAGAGTGAGGACACACAGACACACACACACACACACACACCACAAGAGTGAGGACACACAGACACACACACACACCACAAGAGTGAGGACACACAGTCACAGACACACACTACAAGAGTGAGGACACACAGTCACAGACACACACACACACACACCACAAGAGTGAGGACACACATACACACACACACACACCACAAGAGTGAGGACACACAGACACACACACACACACACCACAAGAGTGAGGACACACAGTTACAGACACACACCACATGAGTGAGGACACACAGACACACACACACACACCACAAGAGTGAGGACACACAGTCACAGACACACACACACACCACAAGAGTGAGGACACACAAACACAGACACACACTACAAGAGTGAGGACACACAGTCTCAGACACACACCACAAGAGTGAGGACACACAGACACACACACACACACACACCACAAGAGTGAGGACACACAGTCACAGACACACACTACAATAGTGAGGACACACAGTCACAGACACACACCACAAGAGTGATGACACACAGTCACAGACACACACTACAAGAGTGAGGACACACACACACACACCACAAGAGTGAGGACACACAGTCACAGACACACACCACAAGAGTGAGGACACACAGTCACACACACACACACACACCACAAGAGTGAGGACACACAGTCACAGACACACACCACAAGAGTGATGACACACAGTCACAGACACACACTACAAGAGTGAGGACACACACACACACACCACAAGAGTGAGGACACACAGTCACAGACACACACCACAAGAGTGAGGACACACAGTCACACACACACACACACACCACAAGAGTGAGGACACACAGACACACACACACACACACACCACAAGAGTGAGGACACACAGTCACAGACACACACTACAATAGTGAGGACACACAGTCACAGACACACACACACACACACACCACAAGAGTGAGGACACACAGTCACAGACACACACTACAAGAGTGAGGACACACACACACACACCACAAGAGTGAGGACACACAGTCACAGACACACACTACAAGAGTGAGGACACACAGTCACAGACACACACACACACTACAAGAGTGAGGACACACAGACACACACACACACCACAAGAGTGAGGACACACAGTCACACACACACACACCACAAGAGTGAGGACACACAGACACACACACACACACACCACAAGAGTGAGGACACACAGTCACAGACACACACTACAAGAGTGAGGACACAGTCACAGACACACACACACACCACAAGAGTGAGGACACACAGTCATAGACACACACTACAAGAGTGAGGAAACAGTCATAGACACACACTACAAGAGTGAGGACACACAGACACACACACACACCACAAGAGTGAGGACACACAGTCACAGACACACACTACAAGAGTGAGGACACACAGTCACAGACACACACACACACACACCACAAGAGTGAGGACACACAGACACACACACACACCACAAGAGTGAGGACACACAGTCACAGACACACACACACACCACAAGAGTGAGGACACACAAACACACACACACACCACAAGAGTGAGGACACACAGACACACACACACACCACAAGAGTGAGGACACACAGTCACAGACACACACTACAAGAGTGAGGACACACAGTCACAGACACACACCACAAGAGTGAGGACACACAGACACACACACACACACACACACCACAAGAGTGAGGACACACAGTCACAGACACCCACTACAATAGTGAGGACACACAGTCACAGACACACACCACAAGAGTGATGACACACAGTCACAGACACACACTACAAGAGTGAGGACACACACACACACTACAAGAGTGAGGACACACAGACACACACACACACCACAAGAGTGAGGACACACAGTCACAGACGCACACACACACCACAAGAGTGAGGACACACAGACACACACACACACCACAAGAGTGAGGACACACAGACACACACACACACACCACAAGAGTGAGGACACACAGTCACAGACACACACACCACAAGAGTGAGGACACACAGTCACAGACACACACACACCACAAGAGTGAGGACACACAGTCACACACACACACCACAAGAGTGAGGACAGTCACAGACACAAACACACCACAAGAGTGAGGACACACAGTCACAGACACACACCACAAGAGTGAGGACACACAGTCACAGACACACACACACACACCACAAGAGTGAGGACACAGTCACACACACACACCACAAGAGTGAGGACACACAGTCACAGACACACACACACACACCACAAGAGTGAGGACACAGTCACACACATACACACCACAAGAGTGAGGACAGTCACAGACACACACACACACCACAAGAGTGAGGACAGTCACAGACACACACACACCACAAGAGTGAGGACACAGACACACACACCACAAGAGTGAGGACACACAGACAGACACACACACACGACTAAAGTTAGGACACACAGTCACGCACACGACTAAAGTGAGGAGACACACACTCCTTCTCTCACACTCGTTCTTTCTCTTCCTGTTTCTGTCCCTCAGTCCGTCAGCTGATAAAGTCTCAGCGTGTTCAGAACAAGCTGGGCATCGTGTTTGAGAAGGAAAAGGAGAAGAGCCAGAGGAAAGACTTCATCTTCACCAGCGCTAAGGTACGCACACTAGGAAGCATGCATATACAGTGGGGAAAAAAAGTATTTAGTCAGCCACCAATTGTGCAAGTTCTCCCACTTAAAAAGATGAGAGAGGCCTGTAATTTTCATCATAGGTACACGTCAACTATGACAGACAAATTGAGATGTTTTTTCTCCAGAAAATCACATTGTAGGATTTTTTATGAATTTATTTGCAAATTATGGTGGAAAATAAGTATTTGGTCACCTACAAACAAGCAAGATTTCTGGCTCTCACAGACCTGTAACTTCTTCTTTAAGAGGCTCCTCTGTCCTCCACTCGTTACCTGTATTAATGGCACCTGTTTGAACTTGTTATCAGTATAAAAGACACCTGTCCACAACCTCAAACAGTCACACTCCAAACTCCACTATGGCCAAGACCAAAGAGCTGACAAAGGACACCAGAAACAAAATTGTAGACCTGCACCAGGCTGGGAAGACTGAATCTGCAATAGGTAAGCAGCTAGGTTTGAAGAAATCAACTGTGGGAGCAATTATTAGGAAATGGAAGACATACAAGACCACTGATAATCTCCCTCGATCTGGGGCTCCACGCAAGATCTCACCCCGTGGGGTCAAAATGATCACAAGAACGGTGAGCAAAAATCCCAGAACCACACGGTGGGACCTAGTGAATGACCTGCAGAGAGCTGGGACCAAAGTAACAAAACCTACCATCAGTAACACACTATGCCGCCAGGGACTCAAATCCTGCAGTGCCAGACGTGTCCCCCTGCTTAAGCCAGTACATGTCCAGGCCCGTCTGAAGTTTGCTAGAGTGCATTTGGATGATCCAGAAGAGGATTGGGAGAATGTCATATGGTCAGATGAAACCAAAATATAACTTTTTGGTAAAAACTCAACTCGTCGTGTTTGGAGGACAAAGAATGCTGAGTTGCATCCAAAGAACACCATACCTACTGTGAAGCATGGGGGTGGAAACATCATGCTTTGGGGCTGTTTTTCTGCAAAGGGACCAGGACGACTGATCCGTGTAAAGGAAAGAATGAATGGGGCCATGTATCGTGAGATTTTGAGTGAAAACCTCCTTCCAACAGCAAGGGCATTGAAGATGAAACGTGGCTGGGTCTTTCAGCATGACAATGATCCCAAACACACCGCCCGGGCAACGAAGGAGTGGCTTCGTAAGAAGCATTTCAAGGTCCTGGAGTGGCCTAGCCAGTCTCCAGGTCTCAACCCCATAGAAAATCTTTGAGGGAGTTGAAAGTCCGTGTTGCCCAGCGACAGCCCCAAAACATCACTGGTCTAGAGGAGATCTGCATGGAGGAATGGGCCAAAATACCAGCAACAGTGTGTGAAAACCTTGTGAAGACTTACAGAAAACGTTTGACCTGTGTCATTGCCAACAAAGGGTATATAACAAAGTATTGAGAAACTTTTGTTATTGACCAAATACTTATTTTCCACCATAATTTGCAAATAAATTCATAAAAAATCCTACAATGTGATTTTCTTGATTTTTTTTCTCATTTTGTCTGTCATAGTTGACGTGTACCTATGATGAAAATTACAGGCCTCTCTCATCTTTTTAAGTGGGAGAACTTGCACAATTGGTGGCTGACTAAATACTTTTTTCCCCCACTGTATACTGTATATTCTAGTAAATGTTTGTTTGCAGATTCACACTATGGTTTATCTATCTCGCACACACACATTGTACTAAAGGCTGTGAAGAAATAAACACTTTGGCTGTGAATCAAGCCATTAAATGTCTATTAGCCCCATGTTGCATCCTACACAGAGCTGTACTGTGTGAATCCTCATCTTCATTAAAGCGTCAATCAGCAGTTGAAACAATAACCAAGCGCCCTACCCGCCACTGTTTCGCTGAAAGCTGAGGATAGAGAAATATAACCACTCTAAAATTCATAGACAGAGCTATGGATGCAAGGACTGACCATCCATGATATCAGAATTAGTTTTTTTGTAATTTTTACCCCCTTTTTCTCCACAATTAGTGTGATTACGATCTTGTCTCATCGCTGCAACTCCCCAACGGGCTCGGGAGAGACGAAGGTCGAGTCATGCGTCCTCCGAAACATGACCCGCCAAGCCGCGCTTCTTAACACCCGCTCGCTTAACCCAGATGCGCCAATGTGTCGGAGGAAACACCGTTCAACTGATGACCGAAGTCAGCCTGCAGGCGCCAGGCCCGCCACAAGGAGTCGCTAGAGCGCGATGAGCCAAGGAAAGCCCTCCCGGCTAAACCCGGACGACGCTGGGCCAATTGTGTGCCGCCCTATGGGACTCCCGGTCACGGCCGATTGTGTGCCGCCCTATGGGACTCCCGGTCACGGCCGATTGTGTGCCGCCCTATGGGACTCCCGGTCACGGCCGATTGTGTGCCGCCCTATGGGACTCCCGGTCACGGCCGATTGTGTGCCGCCCTATGGGACTCCCGGTCACGGCCGATTGTGTGCCGCCCTATGGGACTCCCGGTCACGGTCGATTGTGTGCCGCCCTATGGGACTCCCGGTCACGGCCGATTGTGTGCCGCCCTATGGGACTCCCCGGTCACGGCCGATTGTGTGCCGCCCTATGGGACTCCCGGTCACGGCCGATGTGTGCCGCCCTATGGGACTCCCGGTCACGGCCCGATTGTGTGCCGCCCTATGGGACTCCCGGTCACGGCCGATTGTGTGCCGCCCTATGGGACTCCCGGTCACGGCCGATTGTGTGCCGCCCTATGGGACTCCCGGTCACGGCCGATTGTGTGCCGCCCTATGGGACTCCCGGTCACGGCCGATTGTGTGCCGCCCTATGGGACTCCCGGTCACGGCCGATTGTGTGCCGCCCTATGGGACTCCCGGTCACGGCCGATTGTGACTCAGGCTGTAGTGACGCCGCAACACTGCGATGCAGTGCCTTAGACCGCTGCGCCACTCGGGAGGCCCAAAATGAGTTCTGACCATGTTGAGGCTGTACATAATTTGTTTACAAACATTGGAGTAAAACAAGCTTATATTTGGGGTTCTGATGGGGAACGACAGTTGAACTAAGCTGCTGAAGCAAATAAGTTACATTCTTCAAGAAACAATGGATAAATATCATTAGTTTAGTCCAAACATGGATGTAGCTACTGCAGATTACCCCTTTAAACCCAAACGAAGTCCACCTGTCTGTGCCTTGATCAGCACCTGGGAGCGAACACATTAAGCAATAGGACAATTCCACAGTAACAAAGTGATGCTGAACAAAGTGATGCCAAACAAGAACCAATGATTGCAAAGTTAAACAAACCATACAACTCTATGCACAAGGACTACATTTAACAACTTCCACTGAAAAATAAAAACACATTTTCTTGAACAGAGGAGATGCAAAGCCCGGTAACAGAATTCCAGTTTGTGCTGTTGGTGCCATCATTCTGTTACCAAATTTTGCATCTGCACTGTTCTTCAAGTAAATGTGTTTTCAGCATCACTCTTATCGTGGAATTGCCCAATACCAAACCTAAGAATATAGAGTCCACCACGTCCTCCATTACACACTGTGGCAGACCAGGGGATTTGATCAAGATGTTTACACAGATCAGACACAAGTATGATACCTCAATTTCAAGGTGTTTATTTAAACCAATAAAGAAAAAGAAAAGAAACAGGTCTCCTCTTCCGGGTCACCGCCTTCTGGGCTCCGGGGAACACTGTCTCCTCTGGGGTAGAACACAGAGCCCCTCGGTTCTATCAGACCGTGAGGACGTCTGTCCAGTAGCAACCTCTCACTACCTCCAACCCTCCCGTGTGGTGCCCTCCTGGCAGCTTTATGGGCCCTGTACGGCTGGTGAGCAATCAGCCCCTTGATTACTCACCAGCCTCAATCAGCCCCAATTAGTCATGGCCAGAGGACCCGTCGAGACCTGGCACGTCCAGAAGAGGGAGACACCGCCACGTGATGTAGACTCCGTCTGTCACCAGGCCTCGATGAGTCTCCCCCTGGTGGCTTGTCCGCGGTACACCACAACACACACACACACACACACACTCTCACACTAACTGTACACTGTGCGTGTTGTCAGAAGCGGGAGGCTTTTTGTCAGCTGCTGCAGCTGATGAAGAACAAACATTCCAACCAGGACGAGCCAGACATGATCTCCATCTTCATAGGGACCTGGAACATGGGTGAGCACACACACACACACACACACACACACACACAATACATGCTAAAGATCACCTTAAAATAAAATAAAAATGAAGAGAATATTCCATTAGGTCTAGAAGTCATCTCAACCGTAGACCAATTTTGATGTCTGGAAAACTCTGACAAACATTGATTGTGGAGTGAACTATCGCTTGAATTGTCTAATTGTCGTGTGTGTGTGTGTGTGTGTGTGTGTGTGTGTGTGTGTGTGTGTGTGTGTGTGTGTGTGTGTGTGTGTGTGTGTGTGTGTGTGTGTGTGTGTGTAGGCTCTGTGCCCTCCCCCAAGGCGGTGGGTTCCTGGCTGTTGTGTCGGGGGCTGGGGAAGACGCTGGATGAGATGACTGTAACCATTCCTCATGACCTCTACGTGTTCGGAACGCAGGAGAACTCTGTGTGTGACCGTGAGTGGGTCGACTCACTCCGCACCGCACTCAAAGAACACACAGAGCTGGATTACAAACCGGTGAGAGAGAGAGGGAGGCGGAATGGGGCTCTGGTCAATAGTAATCCACTACATGGGGAATAAGGTGTTGTTAGGGATTGTCCCGTTGGGGAATAAGGTATTGTTAGGGATTGTTCCGTTGGGGAATAAGATGTTGTTAGGGATTGTCCCGTTGGGGAATAAGATGTTGTTAGGGATTGTCCCGTTGGGGAATAAGATGTTGTTAGGGATTGTCCCGTTGGGGAATAAGATGTTGTTAGGGATTGTCCTGTTGAGGAATAAGATGTTGTTAGGGATTGTCCCGTTGAGGAATAAGGTGTTGTTAGGGATTGTCCCGTTAGTCTAAATTAGCCTGATCTGAGAAGCGGCGTGGCAGAATGGTTGGGTTTACTCCTGAGGTTAACTTCAATGTTATGCTGTTTTGCTCTCCTGGGTTCTAGATTGCAGTCCAGACTCTGTGGAACATTAAGATAGCGGTGCTGGTGAAACCAGAACATGAGAACCGCATCAGTCATGTGGGAGTGTCCAGTGTTAAAACGGGCATTGCTAATACGCTGGGTAAGACCGCTCTCTCTCACACCAACACACACACACACACACACAGTTACAAACAATTCACTATATTCATGCTGTATGTTTGTCCTTTCTTGTTGCTAGGTAACAAAGGGGCAGTGGGCGTGTCTTTCATGTTTAATGGAACTTCCTTCGGCTTTGTGAACTGTCACCTGACATCAGGCAACGAAAAGATTGGCAGGTACGCACACACACACACTCCTCTTCTGCAATCAAATGTAAAATTATATCATTGGGTAATGTATCATTATGTGAAGTTTGACAGGACTCCATATTTGCACCAAACTCGCCCTATGGCCATAAGTGGTGTACTTAACAGGGGATAGGGTACTATTTGAGATGCAGCCCTTGCCTTAAACTGCTCACCACCCTTCCCCTTCAACCCTCCCCTGACCCCTGCAGGAGGAACCAGAACTACCTGGATATCCTGCGGCTGCTCTCTCTAGGAGATAAACAACTGAGCTCCTTTGACATCTCTTTACGCTTCACACACCTCTTCTGGTTGGGAGACCTCAACTACAGGCTGGACATGGACATACAGGTACCCTGACACACACACACACACACACACACACACAGAGTGACACATGCACACACACACAAACGCACACACGTAAACCCATGCACAAACACACACGCATGGACGCACACACACACACACGGCGACACATGAACACACAGACACACAAACACAGAGACAGCTGCACACACACACATGGACCATTGCACACCCTCTCTCTCTCTCTCTCTCTCTCTCTCTCTCTCAGGAGATCCTGAACTACATCAACAGGAAAGAGTTTGATCCTCTGCTGAAGGTGGACCAGCTCAACCTGGAGAGAGAGAAGAACAAGGTGTTCCTGCGCTTCGGTCAGTCACATACACACACACACACACACACACACACACACACACACACACACACACACACACACACACACTCCTTCCCCTCATTCGCTATGCACTCTACTGTATTCTGTGAAAGACTTTGTTGAAAGTCCTTTGTTGTAATGTGTGTTTGTGTATACTCTGTTACAGCGGAGGAGGAGATATCGTACCCACCCACCTATCGTTATGAACGCGGCTCTAGGGACACATACGTGTGGCAGAAACAGAAGGCCACAGGGGTACGTACACACGTACTCCCTTTTTGGGGAGTAAACATTTATTCCCATACAAAATCCTATTTTCCCAAACCCTAACTCCTTGAAGTGGCAATCAGCAGTAGAAACCATAAAGCGTATTCCCCGCCCCTGTTTCGGTAAAAAGCTGAGGGATGGGGCTGGAGAAATGTAACCACTCTCAAATTCATAGACGGAGCTATGGATGCAAGGACTGACCATCCATGATATCATAATTATAGTTTTAACCATGTTTTGAGGCTATATAGTGTTTGTTTACGTGTACTTTGTTTACAAACATTGGAGTAAAACAAGCTTATATTTTGGGTTCTGAGGGGTACGACATTTGAACTATGCTCATGAGGCATTTATAAGTTATTCTTCAAGAATCAATGGTTACATATCAATAAAGTCCAAAAATGGATGTAGCAACTTCTGATTGCCCCTTTAAGCCTAAAATAGCATTTTAACAAATTCAGGACATAAAAAAAGTCCTGACTTTTCAAAAATGGTCTTGTTTTCTTACCTTGTCAGGACATTGTGGTGACTTGTTAGGACATTGTGGTGACTCGTCAGGACATTGTGGTGACTCGTCAGGACATTGTGGTGACTCGTCAGGACATTGTGGTGACTCGTCAGGACATTGTGGTGACTCGTCAGGACATTGGGGTGACTCGTCAGGACATTGGGGTGACTCGTCAGGACATTGGGATGACTCGTCAGGACATTGTGGTGACTCGTCAGGACATTGTGGTGACTCGTCAGGACATTGGGTTGACTCATCAGGACATTTTGGTGACTCGTCAGGACATTGTGGTGACTTGTTTGTCAGGACATTGTGGTGACTTGTTTGTCAGGACATTGTGGTGACTTGTTTGTCAGGACATTGTAGTGACTTGTTTGTCAGGACATAGTGGTGACTTGTCAAGACATTGTGGTGACTTGTCAGGACATTGTGGTGACTTGTCAGGACATTGTGGTCCTGATAAGGTGAGAAACATACACAAATACACTCCGGCTCAGATGGAGAGATCTCTGTTCACTCACATCTCTTCTTCCTCCTTCTCTCTCGCTCCCCTCTCCCTCCCTCCCTCCCTCCCTCCCTCCCTCCCTCCCTCCCTCCCTCCCTCCCTCCCTCTCTCTCTCTCTCTCCCTCCCACCCTCCCTCTGTCTCTCTCTCTCTCTCCCTCCCACTCTCTCTCCCTGTCTCTCTCGCCCTCCCTCCCTCTCGCTCTGTCGCCCCTCCCTCTCTCTCCCTCCCACTCTCTCTCTCTCCCTCCCACTCTCTCCATCTCTCTCTCGGTCTCTCCCTCTCTCTCTCTCCCTCTCCCTCTCTCTCTCTCCCTCTCCCTCCCTCTCTCTCCATCCCTCAGATGAGGACTAATGTCCCCTCTTGGTGTGACAGGATCCTGTGGAAGTCTTACCCTGAGACTCACATTGTTTGTAACTCCTATGGTGAGACCCTGCATCTTCAACAACTCTGTGCAGCTATTTACTGTATTACAATATTGAACACCTGACGTTCTGTTTCAGTTACCTTATACCCCTAGTGCTGGCGTTTAGCACATAATGTGATGAAATCATGTTTCCCTCTCAGGCTGTACAGATGACATGGTGACAAGTGACCACTCCCCAGTGTTTGGTACGTTTGAGGTGGGGGTCACCTCGCAGTTCGTCTCCAAGAAAGGTACGGCCACTCGCTATGACAACCACATAAGGGTTTTTTAATCAGCTCACTATAACCCAAGGGTTTTTAACATTGTACCTCTCCCCGACCCTCTCTCCAGGTCTGCCTAAGTCCTCTGAGCAGGCTTATATAGAGTTTGAGAATATTGAGGCCATAGTGAAGACGGCCAGCAGAACCAAGTTCTTCATCGAGTTCTGCTCTACCTGCCTGGAGGGTGAGACACACACACACAAACACACACACAGCTACACAAACACACACACACACCTACACAAACACACACACACCTACACAAACACACACACACACCTACACAAACACACACACACAGCTACACAAACACACACACACACCTACACAAACACACACACACACCTACACACACAAAGTTCTACTCTAGAGACTTAATTACATATTTCCACTCTCTCTCTCTCCTTCTCTCGCTCTGTCCCTCTCCCTCTCTCCGTAGAGTTTAAGAAGAGTTATGAGAATGACAGTCAGAGCAGTGACAATGTCAACTTCCTGCGTTTGGGATGGTCCAATAAGCAGCTGACCACGCTGAAGCCCCTCCTCTCTGATATAGAATACCTCCAGGACCAACACCTGCTGCTCACTGTCAAATCACTGGATGGATACGAGTCCTATGGTACCACTGGCTGTGTGTGTGTGTGTTTGTTTGTGTTCTGTCTGCAAGTGTGTGTGTGTGTGTTTGTTTGTGTTCTGTCTGCAAGTGTGTGTGTGTTGCAGGGTTTTCGTTAGGAAAATGTGGCGTCTGACATTTACCGGACCCATATGCATTGTGGGTGCGTAACCTGATTAGGGCGTCCACCCACGGTGCTCAGAATGACAGAAATCACATTTACTGTATATTATGGTAATTCATATTAACAGAACATGCAACTCGAGGATGCAACAGCGTGCTTCTTACCGAATTCCGATGCGCACTTTAAAGATGTTGGAAGAACAGTCCACATTTACTTTTCCTCAGCCAAAAAGACGAGTAACGAACAGCCAAAAAACTAGTGTATGTCAATCTACTATCCCCATAGTATAAAAGTTCACCGACTTCTATTGGTTAGCTTGTCGTTCTGTGCGAGAAAGAAATAGCCTATTCCAAACAGACTCTGGGACAGTTGTGGGACGATAGATCCCAAATTCATACAACCAGTAGGTCTCGGCTACATCCCAATGCTCTTTTTAAAGCATTGAGGCTGATGCAACAGATCAGCACGTTTCGCTTGATAAATTATCTATTCACATTATAAGCGCAGCAAGGCTACAGATGTCAGATCTTAACTTGATCAGTATTTGGTTGCGAAAGAATTTTCCTGATGTATCAGGAAATTCAAATGAGCCTTGTGATTGGCTAAAAAATGAGCAGTTCTCTTTCTCTCCATGCGGAGGCAGTCGAGTCATTGGGATCAGGGCTCGTTATTTTTAAATAAAGTTGTCTCTCGCTCGCTCAAACGCTATAGACCCAGGTCCTATTACTGCCACATTCAAATGGACAGACATGTATCTGAAATGCAGCCTACCGGCCCTTCTGTCACAAATAATGCAATCTCCCGATTGACTTGATGTAGTAACACATTTTAAATATGGACAGTCCAGGGTTATTTTGCCGCCGATCTTGATAAGAAATGACCATACCAGTAAATAGTAAACAGAAATAATAATAACAGTACAGCAACATTAGTTTCCATTCATACAAAGTGTTGGATACATTTCCACGGTAGATTGGCCATGGAACGGTAAGTCCCCACCCCCACAAAAAAAAAAAAAAAATATATATATATATATATATATATATATATATATATATATACAGTGGGGAGAACAAGTATTTGATACACTGCCGATTTTGCAGGTTTTCCTACTTACAAAGCATGTAGAGGTCATAGGTACACAAAGCATTTGATCATAGGTACACTTCAACTGTGAGAGACGGAATCTAAAACAAAAATCCAGAAAATCACATTGTATGATTTTTAAGTAATTAATTTGCATTTTATTGCATTACATAAGTATTTGATCACCTACCAACCAGTAAGAATTCCGGCTCTCACAGACCTGTTAGTTTTTCTTTAAGAAGCCCTCCTGTTCTCCACTCATTACCTGTATTAACTGCACCTGTTTGAACTCGTTACCTGTATAAAAGACACCTGTCCACACACTCAATCAAACAGACTCCAACCTCTCCACAATGGCCAAGACCAGAGAGCTGTGTAAGGACATCAGGGATAAAATTGTAGACCTGCACAAGGCTGGGATGGGCTACAGGACAATAGGCAAGCAGCTTGGTGAGAAGGCAACAACTGTTGGCGCAATTATTAGAAAATGGAAGAAGTTCAAGATGACGGTCAATCACCCTCGGTCTTGGGCTCCATGCAAGATCTCACCTCGTGGGGCATCAATGATCATCAGGAAGGTGAGGGATCAGCCCAGAACTACACGGCAGGACCTGGTCAATGACCTGAAGAGAGCTGGGACCACAGTCTCAAAGAAAGCCATTAGTAACACACTACGCCGTCATGGATTAAAATCCTGCAGCGCACGCAAGGTCCCCCTGCTCAAGCCAGCGCATGTCCAGGCCCGTCTGAAGTTTGCCAATGACCATCTGGATGATCCAGAGGAGGAATGGGAGAAGGTCATGTGGTCTGATGAGACAAAAAATATAGCTTTTTGGTCTAAACTCCACTCGCTGTGTTTGGAGGAAGAAGAAGGATGAGTACAACCCCAAGAACACCATTCCAACCGTGAAGCATGGAGGTGGAAACATCATTCTTTGGGGATGCTTTTCTGCAAAGGGGACAGGACGACTGCACCGTATTGAGGGGAGGATGGATGGGGCCATGTATCGCGAGATCTTGGCCAACAACCTCCTTCCCTCAGTAAGAGCATTGAAGATGGGTCGTGACTGGGTCTTCCAGCATGACAACGACCCGAAACACACAGCCAGGGCAACTAAGGAGTGGCTTCGTAAGAAGCATCTCAAGGTCCTGGAGTGGCCTAGCCAGTCTCCAGACCTGAACCCAATAGAAAATATTTGGAGGGAGCTGAAAGTCCAAATTGCCCAGCGACAGCCCTGAAACCTGAAGGATCTGGAGAAGGTCTGTATGGAGGAGTGGGCCAAAATCCCTGCTGCAGTGTGTGCAAACCTGGTCAAGACCTACAGGAAACGTATGATCTCTGTAATTGCAAACAAAGGTTTCTGTACCAAATATTAAGTTCTGCTTTTCTGATGTATCAAATACTTATGTCATGCAATAAAATGCAAATTAATTACTTAAAAATCATACAATGTGATTTTCTGGATTTTTGTTTTAGATTCCATCTCTCACAGTTGAAGTGTACCTATAATAAAAATTACAGACCTCTACATGCTTTGTAAGTAGGAAAACCTGCAAAATCGGCAGTGTAAGATGGCGTAGCAGTGCGGTCGTGGTTTTTTTCTGTGTCCTAGTGTAAATAGCCAGTTTCTTTTTTTGTTGTTGTCTATTTTGTATATATTTCTCAATTTTTACTTTTCATTCTTTAACTAAATATACTTTCCTGCAACCCGCCTCACCCAACGTGGAAAGGATTCTATTATTTCTTTATAACTTTCATCAAGAACCTTAAGCTGAAACTAGTCTAGCTGCAACTGAATGGCTACTTGCTATTAGCCACCGTTAGCGTCTTCACCATTGTCCGTGGCCTACACTATCCACCAGCCAGCTCTAGCTCTAGCCTGGACAATTTGTCGGCCAGTCTGCACAGCGTGCTATCGACCCAGAGCATATCGGACTTTCTGCCGGAATCACTGGACCCTAGCGCCGGATCATCGCAACCAGCTAGCTGCAACCTGTTGTTGGCTAATTACCATTGCCCCATAGCAAGCACCAGTTAGCCTTGAGCTAGCCTCAGGCCCATCTCCCGGCTATCTACCTCTCTGTCAACCGGACGGGACCTCCTAGTGTTGACACTGAGCCCCGCCGATCCATCACGACTGGTTTGCCGACGAAATCGTCTGATGTGGTTTCAACAGGCTTCCCGTTGCGACGACCACGAAGATCCATCTGCTAGCCCCGGCCCGCTAGCACACGCAAACTACAACTGTGCTTCCTGCTAGCTGTGCTGAAGCACCAATTTGAACTGCTCTCGGACTCACATATTGCTGTTCACTGGACCTTATGATCACTCAGCTGCACAGCTGATGCCTGCTGGACTGTTCCTTTACACGGTACCCTGTCCTGTTTATTCTGTTTAGCCTCAGCCCAAACTTTATCGCTATTACCAGTTGTTGTCTTAGCTCTCTCTAATAACACCTGTGATTGCTTTATGCCTCTCTCCCATGTCAATATGCCTTGCCTATTGCTGTTTGGGTTAGTTCTTATTATACAATTTCACTGTAGAACCCCAAGTCCCTCTCAAACTGCCTCAAATAGTTCCTTTGTTCCACCCCCCATACACGCCGAGACCGGCTCAATCGGGTGCCTCCAGTGATGCTATCTCTTTCATTGTTACCCAACGCTTAGGTTTACCTCAACTGTACTCATATCCTTCCATATCCTTTTCTGTACATAATGCCCTGAATCTTTTCTACAACGCCCGGAAATCTGCCCCCTTTATTCTCTGTACCCAACGCACTAGAAGACCAGTTCTTAAAGCCTTTAGTCATATCCTTATTCTACTCCTCCTCTGTTCCTCTGGTGATGTAGAGGCGAACCCAGGCCCTGCAGCCCCCAGTATCACTCCTACTCCCCAGAAGCTATCATTTGTTGACTTCTGTAACTGTAAAAGCCTTGGTTTTCTGCACGTAAATATCAGAAGCCTCCTTCCTAAGTTTGAGTTTTTCACTGCGTTAGCACACTCCGCCAACCCTGATGTTCTAGCAGTGTCTGAATCCTGGCTTAGGAAGGCCACCAAAAATTCTGAAATTTCCATCCCCAACTATAACATTTTCCGTCTAGATAGAACTGCCAAAGGGGGTGGAGTTGCAATCTACTGTAGAGATAGCCTGCAGAGCTCTATCATACTATCCAGGTCTGTGCCCAAACAGTTTGAGCTTCTACTTATACAAAAAACTGGCCATTATTTTATTAGAAAAATGTAGTGCCTTAGACCACTGCGCCACTCGGGAGGCCCCCGAAAAGACAAGTTTTGACAAAAGCTGTATCCCTTCTAGACAAAACCGAAGTTACCCTCAATCCCCCTTCTCTTCCAAACCTCTCCTTTCCACTTTGAAGGGTCTTTTATTTTCTTAGCTGGCCCATTCTCCTCCCCTTCGGTTGTGCCACTACAAGCTGTAAATAAAAACAAAAACAAAAAAGTTGATTTAGTATATGGCACAAAAAGCTTACTGAGATGATACACTGACTGTATGACAGAGGTGCTTATAGACCTTGTCATAAAAACAGAATGACATTTAGACACACACACACACACACACAGAGAGAGAGTGAGAGAGAGCAATGTGTGGGAGGATGCTAACTAGCTTAGCCAGTTTATCTATTGGCAACCTAATGTGATAACTAGTTAGCTATTGCCACACACATCTGATTAATCTGTTCACTCTTTATGCCAATGACAAGGTGGCTAGTTGGCCAACAAACAGAGATTATATGGGGAGGTAAAAACCTCTGTCCGATTCTGAGTTAGCCAAAGCTAGCTAACTAGTAACTAGCTAGAAAGTTAGCTATCTAGCCATTTGATTTACAGCAAATTATATCTTAGAAATACTTATCTTACTCCAGAAATATATAATATTACAAAGGCAGAAGGTAATTAAAGTGCAACTTAACTCTGATTGAGTCTGGCTGAGAACCCAAGAACAAAAAACCCCTCAGGAGTGAAGTGTGCTTCACTTCAAGAGCCTGGTGGAGATATAACTGGGTTTGACTGAGAACTTTGAGAGCCGATGGGCTTAAAGAGTTTTGATGACAAGCTATTTTGAATACATTTAATTGGTCAAGGGGTTGTGAAATGTTCATACAGACGTAAAGAGGAACCAATAGTATCGATTCATGTAAAGAATAAACACCAAATCTGATTAGGAGGTTTTCATCCGACAGCGAGGATATAATAATATAAATCTATGTAACTGAAGTGATTTGGTCAAATCTAACAGAGTACGTTACGTACTTCAGAAATTAGTACAAGTACAGCCCACAGAGAAACTAGAACAGTACTAGTTCCTCCAGACAATCCGGCCCACAGAGAGTAACTAGAACAGTACTAGTTCCTCTAGACAGTACAGCCCACAGAGAGTAACTAGAACAGTACTAGTTCCTCCAGACAGTCCAGCCCACAGAGAGTAACTAGAACAGTACTAGTTCCTCTAGACAGTACAGCCCACAGAGAGTAACTAGAACAGTACTAGTTCCTCCAGACAGTACAGCCCACAGAGAGTAACTAGAACAGTACTAGTTCATCCAGACAGTCCAGCCCACAGAGAGTAACTAGAACAGTGCTAGTTCCTCCAGACAGTACAGCCCACGGAGAGTAACTAGAACAGTACTAGTTCCTCCAGACAGTACAGCCCACAGAGAGTAACTAGAACAGGACTAGTTCCTCTAGACAGTCCAGCCCACAGAGAGTAACTAGAACAGGACTAGTTCCTCCAGACAGTCCAGCCCACAGAGAGTAACTAGAACAGGACTAGTTCCTCCAGACAGTCCAGCCCACAGAGAGTAACTAGAACAGTACTAGTTCCTCCAGACAGTACAGCCCACAGAGAGTAACTAGAACAGTACTAGTTCCTCTAGACAGTACAGCCCACAGAGAGTAACTAGAACAGTACTAGTTCCTCTAGACAGTACAGCCCACAGAGAGTAACTAGAACAGTACTAGTTCCTCTAGACAGTACAGCCCACAGAGAGTAACTAGAACAGTACTAGTTCCTCTAGACAGTACAGCCCACAGAGAGTAACTAGAACAGTACTAGTTCCTCTAGACAGTACAGCCCACAGAGAGTAACTAGAACAGTACTAGTTCCTCTAGACAGTACAGCCCACAGAGAGTAACTAGAACAGTACTAGTTCCTCTAGACCAGGTCTCAATGGTCGGAGGGCCGAAACACTTCTACTACGGTAGTAATTGCACTCACCTGGTTTTCAGGTCTGAATAGCCCCTGATTAGAAGGAGAGGATGAAAAACAGAGGTGTTTCGGCCCTCCAGGACCAGGATTGAAGAACCCTGCTCTAGACAGTACAGCCCACAGAGAGTAACTAGAACAGTACTAGTTCCTCTAGACAGTACAGCCCACAGAGAGTAACTAGAACAGTACTAGTTCCTCCAGACAGTCCAGCCCACAGAGAGTAACTAGAACAGTACTAGATCCTCCAAAAATTCAAAGGTGAGTAGTGGGCCAGATTCTAACCCATGCCTACTCTGGCATGTTTGTGCGGTTGTCAGCAGCTGTACCCGCTGGAATACACAGGCGCTGAGATAAACATGAATTGATTTTGCCTAATGCTTGCCTTGAACATATACCAAAACGGTAACACTTTCCTTGACATCAAGCGTCATAACATGTTATGACACGGTCATAACCATGTCATAGTATGTGATAACCGCAGAAATAACTTGTCATAATATGGGCATAACACTGTCATGACCCATATATTTACACCTGTTGTGACATATATTGCCTTATTTTATGGCTGGTTATTACATCTACATAAGCATGTCAAAACCCACGTTTATTTTAAAATATATATATCTGCAAAGACATTTCTTTTTGTTTTAAAGTTTGTTTCTTAAATCCTTTGTTGTTGTTGTAATGAATTATTTACAGTCATATTTTTATCATCATATTTTAAAGAACTTGTAGAAAATATACTTTATGACACTGTCAAGAAGCATTATGACCATCCTGTGTCACTTTACTTGGACTAAGAAAATAAACTTGATGACACTGTCAAGAAGCATTATGACCATGAGAATCATGTAAGCCAGATAGGCCTATAACATACAGTACCAGTCAAAAGTTTGGACACACCTACTCATTCAATGGTTTTTCTTTATTTGTACTATTTTCTACATTGTAGAATAATAGTGAAGACATCAAAACTATGAAATAACACATATGGAATCATATAGTAACCAAAAAAGTGTTAAACAAATCAAAATATATTTTATATTTGAGATTCTTCAAAGTAGCCACCCTTTGCCTCGATGACAGCTTTGCACTCTCTTGGCATTCTCTCAACCAGCTTCATGAGGTAGTCACCTGGAATGCATTTCAATTAACAGGTGTGCCTTGTTAAAAGTTAATTTGGGGAATTTCTTTCCTTAATGCGTTTGAGCCAATCAGTTGTGTTCTGACAAGGTAGGGTTGGTATACAGAAGATAGCCCTATTTGGTAAAAGACCAAGTCCATATTATGGCAAGAACAGCTCAAATAAGCAAAGAGAAACAACAGTCCATCATTACTTTAAGATCATTCAATCCTGAATTTTCAAGAACTTTGAAAGTTTCTTCAAGTGCAGTCGCAAAAACCATGAAGCGCTATGATGAGACTGGCTCTCATGAGGACCGCCACAGGAAAGGAAGACCCAGAGTTACCTCTGCTGCAGAGGATACATTTATTAGGGTTAACTGCACCTCAGATTGCAGGCCAAATAAATGCTTCACAGAGTTCAAGTAACAGACACATCTCAACATCAACTGTTCAGAGGAGACTGCGTGAATCAGGCCTTCATGGTCGAATTGCTGCAAAGGAACCACTACTAAAGGAAACCAATAAGAAGAACAGACTTGCTTGGGCCAAGAAACATGAGCAATGGACATTAGACCGGTGGAAGTCTGTCCTTTGGTCTGATGTGAGATATTTGGTTCCAACCGCTGTGTCTTTGTGAGACGCAGAGTAGGGGAACGGATGATTTCTGCATGTGTGGTTCCCACCGTGAAGCATGGAGGAGGAGGTGTGATGGTGTGAGGGTGCTTTGATGGTGACACTGTCTGTGATGTATGTAGAATTCAAGGTACAGTTAACCAGCATGGCTACCACAGCATTCTGTAGCGATATCTGGTTTGCGCTTAGTGGGACTATCATTTGTTTTTCAACAGGACAATGACCCAAAACACACCTCCAGGCTGTGTAAGGGCTATTTGACCATGGAGAGTGATGGAGTGCTGCATCAGATGACCTGGCCTCCACAATCACCTGACTCAACCCAATTGAGATGGTTTGGGATGAGCAGCCAACAAGTGCTCAGAATATGTGGGAACTCCTTCAAGACTGTTGGAAAAGCATTCATCATGAAGCTGGTTGAGAGAATGCCAAGAGTGTGCAAAGCTGTCATCAAGGCAAAGGGTGGCTATTTGAAGAATCTTAAATATAAAATATATTTTGATTTGTTTAACACTTTTTTGGTTACTACATGATTCCATATGTGTTATTTCCATAGTTTTGATGTCTTCACTATTATTCTACAATGTAGAAAATAGTAAAAATAAAGCAAAACCCTTGAATGAGTAGGTGTGTCCAAACTTTTGACTGGTACTGTACATACCCTTATGTCAGTCATCAGTCAAAAAGAGAGTGTCTTGTCCTGCTCCTGCATTCATCCCAGTCATCAGCAACAGAGCATTGGGGTAGGTGCATTTCTGACATCAATGTGTGCGTAATTGCAATGATAATTTAATATGGTCAATTTCAGATACTGTTGACAAGTAGGCTATGGTGTAATGGAATGTTTTGCCTTGTGTGGTAGGTTTTGTGGGTTTTGACACTCTTAACCAGCCATAAAATAAAATAATATATGTCACAACAGGTCTAAATATAATAATAATAATAATAATAATAATATGCCATTTAGCAGACACTTTTATCCAAAGCGACTTACAGTCATGTGTGCATAAATTTTTTACGTATGGGTGGTCCCGGGGATCGAACCCACTACCCTGGCGTTACAAGCGCCATGCTCTACCAATTGAGCTACAGAGGACCACATATGTGTCATGACTGTGTTATGACCATATTATGACATGTTAGGACACGTTATGGCAACTGTTAGGACATAGTTATGACCATGTCATAATGTGTTATGATGCTAGATGTCAAGTAAAGTCTTACCATAAAACAATTTATCAAAAAAAAAATATTGTCCATTTATTAGAATTCCCACGAGACGCGCTGTAGCCTACACGTAGCTTACATAGGCTACTTGAACTGAAGCCCAGTGGACCTGCAGTCTATGTTATTGTATAATCCTCCTGCTGCAGGCTTATTTTCCTCCTGCGACGAAATGGGTCATATTAAGATCCGACATCTGAATGTTCGTTCCATAATGCAATTAGGGGAAAAACACCACGCAAGTGGTTTCATGTGACAGAGATGAAAACATCTGTTAGAAATTTAGAAAGATGGGAGATCTAAAGACGCAATAACTAGCATTGGTTGCGAATATTACTACGATTGTGCCTTTGGCTACTGGACAATGAAAGAAAGTTTATTTGAAAACCAATAGAACATGAAAGAAATAGGCTACTTGTTTCAATGGCATATGAAAGTCTTTATAAAATAATTGCCTCCACATTTATAGAAACAGATTTATTGTGCTCGGCTACTTTGAAGCAAGGTAAGACATGCCTTATAATATGAAGTAAAACATTAAAGTTTCAACAATTTAAGAATACGTTTTCAAAATGCATAAATTGCATCCAACTCACATTGCAAAGTGGTGTGTGACGCGCTGAAGCCTGCCTACCAATGCCTAAGCACTTGAATGGCAAATGGGAAGCGTGCTTCAATTACTAGCTGAAAAAAATTATATCAAAGCTGTCAAAAAATGTCGATTGCATTTAGAATTGTTGCACAATGATTGGGCTTATAAAAGCACGTTTCACTCCAGCAGCAACAGGAGCTGTAGCAGCAAGTCTCCCACTGTCTGACAGGTTTTCCGCTCAAACTAGGTGATAAATCATAACAACTAACGTAAATACACGTGCAATTTAATTCCACAAAATTATGCGAATTAACCTATAGACCGATCTGCACCGGTCATGTATTTCCATCGACTGGTATTTTCATCAATGAATAGGCTAAAAATAATTCTTTTGCAATGGGATTTTTTCATTTTCACTGACAATTGGCCGGTGCCAGTTTTATTTATCAGCTTTTCATTTATTTATTTTTGCCCCCAAAAAAACGGCTATTTCTGGCTAACGAGACCCTGGTGTGTTATATTGATGGTGTGAATGTGTGTGTCTTCCCTCAGGAGAGTGTGTGTTGGCTCTGAAGTCCATGATCGGCAGTACAGCACAGCAGTTCCATACCTACCTGTCCCACAGAGGGGAGGAGACGGGCAACATCAGAGGCTCTATGAGGGTCCGCGTGCCTGCAGAGAGGATGGGCACCAGGGAGAGGCTCTATGGTAACACTCTGTCTGTCTGTCTGTCTGTCCAGGAATCTGTGTGGAAAAGGACAAGGAAAGTGTTTGGTTGATTGATATTGATTGATTTGTGTGTCCTGTAGAGTGGATCAGTGTGGATAAAGATGAGACGGGAGGACCCAAAGGCAGATCCACTCTGCCCCCCCGATCAGGACATGACTACGTCAAGTGAGTAACCACCCCCCCACTCCCATTCCTAACCACGCTGTGGCGTAAAACCATAAACTTCTTAAGTGTGTTCTATAGTGTGTTCTATAGCATGTTCTTAGCATGTTCTATAGCATGTTCTTAGCGTGTTCTATAGCATGTTCTTAGCGTGTTCCTCCGTGTCTCGCAGGCCGTATTTAACACGCAAAAACGTGGGGGCGGAGCTTGGGAAGGTGAGCGAGGAGGCGGAGAGGAGCACCAAGGAGGAGGGGACTGCAGCCAGGTAACACACACACACACACTCTTCTCACACACACACACACTCACATTTACACAAACACACGCACACCTAAAGCTCCTGCTGTGTGTGTTCCAGGGCTAAGCAGGACTCTGCAGAGGGAGACCCCTCCGCCTGTAAGAACAACAGCTACAATAACCCTGCCTACTACATCCTGGAGGGCGTTCCTAACCAATCAGCTGCCTCCCTGTCCTCAGATCTCCTCCCCTCCACCTGCTCCCCCCCGGCCGGTAAGGTACTCCCAACTGGAGGGGGCAGGGGCAAGCCCCCCTCAGGGTCCTCCCAACCCCGCAGGCACACGGCTGGACACCCTGTCCGGCCCATCGGTGAGGAGGGGTCCCCAGAGGATGATGGGAGTGTGGGGGTGGGGTTAGGGGGAGGGGCAGCCCTTGGGGGCGGAGCGGGTGGCACACTGAACCGTCCTCCTCCTGACTTCCCCCCTCCCCCCCTCCCTAAAGGAGTACTGGAGATGGCTGACACCTCCTTCTCTAAACCCCGCCCCCTGTACCCCGACCTGGCCGAGGTGACGATCCCCACAGCCAATCCCAGTCCTGCCTTCGTCCTGGGGGAGGGCTTTAGGAGGGGAGCGGGAGGGGCCGGGGGGCTGGACGACCAATCGTGTTCGGTGCTGCAGATGGCGAAGACACTGAGTGAGAGCGAGTACCCCCCTCCCCCCCGTTCCCCCTCTGCACCCCCCCACCTCAGAGGCCAGGGGTTGGGGTTAGGGGACGCCTGTCGCACCTTCCCTCCCCGAGCCCCCATCACAGAGAGCATCGCTGAAGACCTACCAGAGGAGGTGGGTGTGGGTGTGGGTGTGGGTGGGTGTGTGGGTGTGTACTATGAATAGAACACAAAGAGAAGTGCTCATGCACTCACTAACTGTAAGTCGCTCTGGATAAGAGCGTCTGCTAAATGACTAAAATGTAAAATGTAATGTTGGGAATAGGTTATTATTTTGATGTATTAATGAAAAACTTCTCCAGTCTCAAAGTGTGTGTGTGTGTGTGTGTGTGTGTGTGCGTGTGTGTGTGCGTGTGCGTGTGTGTGTAGGCGCTGTGGGGAAGCAGTAGCTCGTCTCTCTCCGTGGGGGAGTCCTCTGTGGGAGAGTGGTTACAGAGGCTGGGGCTGGAGCGATATGAGGAAGGTCTGTTACACAACGGCTGGGACGACCTCGAGTTCCTCAGGTACACGCTCTCTCTTCCAATCAGATAATATGTCGGTAATAAAACATGAAACATGTCACTTCATGAATGTCATCCAACCGTTGTTCTTCCTTCTCAGTGACATCACGGAGGAGGACCTAGAGGAGGCGGGCGTTCTAGACCCTGCCCACAAGAGGATTCTGCTGGAGAGCCTGAGACAGCAGACGCAGCAGAAGTGAGCTGAACCGGTCTGAACCGGTGCATACTGGGCCATGCTGGCCCAATCCAATCTGAACTGAGCTGAGACGTGCTAACCCATGCCAGACTGTGCCTTCTGAGAGAAATTGCACTCCCTCCATTATACTTTCTTTTGACGAACAACAAACGTCCTTTTTTTTTTTTAATGTATTGTGCTGTGTGTGTCTATGTTATCATAACTGTGGGTGTTGTGTTAGCCAGCCTTATTTAAACAGTACAAACATTTCAATCCTTTGTTAAGCATCACAACATGGTCCTCTACCCTGCTACCCCCCTAACAGATCCCTGACCAACACCCCCGCGCCCCTTCCCTCGCTCTCATTCTGCTCCTGGGATGGAGTAGACATTCAGTGACATCATCAGGCTGCGACTGAGAGGACAGAGTTTTTCTTGGGTGACATCACTAGCCTCAGCCAGGAAAACACCTTGCTAGAACTTAGTTTATTGTTGTTGTTATTCCGCTCATGAATAGGAGTATCAGTATGATTATGTATTCATTGGTTCAGTGTTTTTTAGTGTGCATGTTTTATGTTTTAGAGATAAAGGGAATGGAGCCACACCAGCACTGAGACCTTCCTCTATCAGTATGACTGAGCCTCTTCTCAACACATTCTGTTG
Source organism: Coregonus clupeaformis (assembly GCF_020615455.1). Taxonomy (NCBI): domain Eukaryota; kingdom Metazoa; phylum Chordata; class Actinopteri; order Salmoniformes; family Salmonidae; genus Coregonus; species Coregonus clupeaformis. Next base: position 28,406,468 of record NC_059196.1, on the reverse strand, counting down.
TTGTTGTTGTTGTTTTGTTGATCCGTGCTGGAGTCCAAGGCCCCCTTTCTTCAGTAGCACAAACTACTGTACCCATCATGCAGTAGTCCATGTACAAATTAGTGTCTTATTGTAGTCCATGTACTAATTAGTGTCTTATTGTAGTCCATGTACTAATTAGTGTCTTATTGATGCTGAGCTAGAGGGAAGTCCAGCCTACACACAGTGGGTCCCCAGGATCCTTACTGAGAAAGACTGCCAGACATCACAGGCTGCTGGTTGTTCACTTCACCACATGGTGGTGCTGTTGTCCTGTCAACCTCAATAGGAACACAGGGTAAATACTGAAGACACACAAAGTCATATTAAGGACTTTTTTAACATTATACTTTAACGTTCATGATTATGTTTTATATAAATGTATATGTTGACGTTCTTTGACTGTTGTAAAAAATGGGGAATGAGTGGAAACAGGAGAAATGTGAGTGAATTTAGTGTTTATCTGATGATGTCACCAGTTGTTTAACCCTATAGCATAAAATAGCCCCTCCCATTCCCTCTCCTCTACCCCCCTCTCCCATTCCTTCTCCTCTACCCCCCTCTCCCATTCCTTCTCCTCTACCCCCCTCTCCCATTCCTTCTCCTCTACCCCCCTCTCCCATTCCTTCTCCTCTACCCCCCTCTCCCATTCCTTCTCTTCTACCCCCTCTCCCATTCCTTCTCCTCTACCCCCTCTCCCATTCCTTCTCCTCTACCCCCTCTCCCATTCCTTCTCCTCTACCCCCTCTCCCATTCCTTCTCCTCTACTCCCCTCTCCCATTCCATCTCCTATGCCCCCCTCTCCCATTCCATCTCCTATGCCCCCCTCTCCCATTCCTTCTCCCTCTACCCCCTCTCCCATTCCTTCTCCTCTACCCCCCTCTCCCATTCCTTCTCCTCTACCCCCCTCTCCCATTCCATCTCCTATGCCCCCCTCTCCCATTCCTTCTCCTCTACCCCCCTCTCCCATTCCTTCTCCTCTACCCCCTCTCCCATTCCTTCTCCTCTACCCCCCTCTCCCATTCATTCTCCTCTATCCCCCTCTCCCATTCCATCTCCTATACCCCCCTCTCCCATTCCTTCTCCTCTATCCCCCTCTCCCATTCCTTCTCCCCTACCCCCCTCTCCCATTCCATCTCCTATGCCCCCCTCTCCCATTCATTCTCCTCTTCCCCTCTCCCATTCCTTCTCCTCTATCCCCCTCTCCCATTCCATCTCCTATGCCCCCCTCTCCCATTCCTTCTCATCTACCCCCCTCTCCCATTCCTTCTCCTCTACCCCCCTCTCCCATTCCATCTCCTATGCCCCCCTCTCCCATTCCATCTCCTATGCCCCCCTCTCCCATTCCTTCTCCTCTAACCCCTTTCCCATTCCATCTCCTATGCCCCCTCTCCCATTCCTTCTCCTCTACCCCCCTCTCCCATTCCTTCTCCTCTACCCCCCTCTCCCATTCCTTCTCCTCTATGCCCCTCTCCCATTCCTTCTCCTCTACCCCCCTCTCCCATTCCTTCTCCTCTACCCCCTCTCCCATTCCTTCTCCTCTATCCCCCTCTCCCATTCCTTCTCCTCTACCCCCCTCTCCCATTCCTTCTCCTCTACCCCCTCTCCCATTCCATCTCCTCTACCCCCCTCTCCCATTCCATCTCCTATGACCCCCTCTCCCATTCCTTCTCCTCTACCCCCCTCTCCCATTCCTTCTCCTCCAACTCCCTCTCCCATTCCTTCTCCTCTACCCCCCTCTCCCATTCCATCTCCTCTACCCCCCTCCCATTCCCTAGGGCCTTATCCTACAGTGCCTTCTCCTATACCCCCCTCCTATTTTTTTATTTTTTTATTTAACCTTTATTTAACCAGGAAAAGCCCATTGAGACCCAGAGTCTCTTTTTCAAAGGAGATCTGGCCAAGATGGCAGCAACAATCAATACATTACATAATTAAAACATACAACAATACAACTCAACAACATGATCCAGCCTAAAAAAAATATTTACACTCCTCTGTAACAGTCTCCCATCAACATTTGAAATGTATTCAGTGGCACTAACATATCTAGATGAAGCATGGATTGTAGACTATTCCATGCCTCTGGTGCACAAGACGAGAAGGCAGTCTTGCCTAATAGTGTAAATGTCCTGGGGACTTTAAGTAGCAACCACCTAGCAGACTGGGTATGGTAACCGCTGGTGGTGAAGGAGACCAGACTACAGTAGCAACCACCTAGCAGACCGGGTATGGTAACCGCTGGTGGTGAAGGAGACCAGACTACAGAGGTAAAGAGGGAGTTTACCCAAAAGGGTTTTGTAGATGAACACATACAAATGTAGCTTTCTGCGCATATAAAGTGATGTCCAACCCACCATTTGGTACAAGGTGCAATGGTGGGTGAGTGACTTGGCATTCCCTAGGGCCTTATCCTACAGAGCTTTCTCCTGTACCCCATTCCTATTCCCTAGGGCCTTATCCTACAGAGCCTTCTCCTGTACCCCCTTCCTATTCCCTAGGGCCTTATCCTACAGTGCCTTCCTATTCCCTAGGGCCTTATCCTACAGTGCCTTCCTATTCCCTAGGGCCTTATCCTACAGTGCCTTCCTATTCCCTAGGGCCTTATCCTACAGAGCCTTCTCCTGTACCCCCTTCCTATTCCCTAGGGCCTTATCCTACAGTGCCTTCCTATTCCCTAGGGCCTTATCCTACAGAGCCTTCTCCTGTACCCCCTTCCTATTCCCTAGGGCCTTATCCTACAGTGCCTTCCTATTCCCTAGGGCCTTATCCTACAGTGCCTTCTCTTGTACCCCCTTCCTATTCCCCTATTATCCTCTGTAGGTTATTTACTGTAAAGATTGTCAGTGTTTCGAGCTCCAGTCTGGTCTTTCTCTGGCTGTAACAGTGTAACCGTTGATCTCTTGTTATCGGTCTGTTTTTTCAGCAAATAAAAAGCTAATATTTAACCAGTCAACGCTGTTTTGTTTCTCTTGGCACTATAACTGACTACATTTGAAAGTTTTATGTGTTTCTGATGGAAATACCGAAGAGGGGACAAGGAAGAACAATACGATTCAAATAGACAGGAAGGAGGAAGTGCCTTTATTGTTTAACACAACACACATCATACACCATCATACACCATCATACACCATCATACACTATCATACACCATCATACACCATCATACACCATCATACACCATCATACACTATCATACACCATCATACACTATCATACACTATCATACAACACGTTATTAAAACAGGACTGAACACAACACACATACACTATCATACACTATCATACACCATCATACACTATCATACACCATCATACACCATCATACACCATCATACACTATCATACACCATCATACACTATCATACACCATCATACACCATCATACACCATCATACACTATCATACACCATCATACACTATCATACACCATCATACACTATCATACACTATCATACACCATCATACACCATCATACACTATCATACACCATCATACACTATCATACACTATCATACAACACGTTATTAAAACAGAAGGACTGAACACACATACACTATCATACAACACGTTATTAAAACAGGACTGAACACACATACACTATCATACACTATCATACACCATCATACACTATCATACACTATCATACAACACGTTATTAAAACAGGACTGAACACACATACACTATCATACACTATCATACAACACGTTATTAAAACAGGACTGAACACACATACACTATCATACACTATCATACACTATCATACAACACGTTATTAAAACAGAAGGACTAAACACACATACACTATCATACAACACGTTATTAAAACAGGACTGAACACAACACACATACACTATCATACAACACGTTATTAAAACAGGACTGAACACAACACACATACACTATCATACAACACGTTAATAAAACAGGACTAAACTGACTGAAGTTCTCAGTGGTGGTGTAACACTGACTTGTCAATGGTGAGGACATCTTGTTATGTTGTCTCTCCAGCTTACTATGAGGACTGATTTCACCATCACTGGCTGCTGGAGCTTCAGTTTTGACACAGGGATCAGTATATTTTTACACTTTCCCTCATTGGTGATGAGACTAGCAGAAGACTGGCCACTGTGACACCCTTTTCTGTGTGTGGGTGTGAGAGAGAGTGAGACCGAGAGAGAGGTTATTTGAGAAGAAGAAAATAAGTTATGTGAGTGCAGGGAAGAGTGATAACATGATCCCTTAGCATCCCCCCAATGCTCACAGCCAGGGACACACACACAGCAATGCTTTTAGATTTATTTGACAGAATATTACAGTAGTGCTATTACCCTTCACACAACCTCTATAGCCCTTCACACAGTTGCTATAAGCCTTCCCTTTGCCCTGATGTAGACAGGATGGGCCGATGAGCTGAGACATGCTCTGTAATGAACAACACCTCAAAGCAATGTGGAAAAACACTCAAGACTAGAACTAATATTTATATTACTATTTACAAATCATGTTCAATTACAAGATTTTGATATCTGTCCATTTAAAAAGACTTTTGGTCACAAAATCGTGTTTATTGTTATTCCATTATGTTCTCATCAATAAATAACTGAGCGCCAGTATAGTTGTCTTGAGTGCCGTCTCTATAGTAACACAGGGAGAGAGGTAGACAGGGGAACACAGGGGGAGTAGTGTCACAGACCATTAGAGTGACCTGTTCTATGCAATAATAACGGTCGACCACTGGTCCACTAGTGTTCAAGCTGCGGTCAGAGAATGTCCAACAATGCTGACCTGAATCCCAAAACAGAACTCTTAAACCTCTACCCCCACCTTCCCCCAGCCAGCCAGTCAGTCAGTCAGCCAGTCAGCCAGTCAGTCAGCCAGTCAGCCAGTCAGGGTACGTCGCTATGTGAACGGTAAAGGAATACATATACGTGAGAGGTTTGAGCTGGTAGTCCAGTGGGAATGGGGATGGGGGGGGGGTCTGACAGTAGGAGTTGTGTCGGGTTCACTGGCGTGGGGTGTAGTGAGGATGTGAGCGGGGGTCTGGTCTTCAGGGGGATAATTGGATTTGGGGGTCCCCTCTCCAGTACAGAGGGATTTGGGGGTCCCATCTCTCTGCCAGGGATATAAAGGAAGTTGTGCTTGCTGGTAACAGTTTGTGTTTTGTCCCCCTGATTCTCCCATGGGAGACTGACTGTTTACCTTCACCCTGCCATGTTCACATACTAATCAGGAGGTACAGGGGCTAGGAGCTAGTGTTACTAAGTGCACCACAATGTCTGCTAAGGCCTTTCGTACTGTGTATAGTGTGTGTGTTGGGGGGGGGTGTAGCTTTGTTGGAGTGAGAACATACAGAACAACTGACACACACACACACACACACACACACTCCCCGTACGAGATGCATGTTACACACACTTCAACACAAACACTCACACACTCACAAACTACAATTGCCACGTAGAGTGTCTTGGTGGTAATAAATTAAAGGGGGTAGTCCCGGGGGGCAGTAGATAGAGGGGGAAGGAGAGTATAGATATACAGTAGTTATACTAGAGATCTCTGCTCTGTGTCTCTAGTACAGGTTAGTCTTGAGCGCATTGGGTTTCCGGTGGAAGGAGGAGAGAACGCCAGCGAAAGGCCCTGTCATACTGTCTGCCGGCTGCCACGCCTTCAGCAGCTCTGGAGCATGAGCCACGGGTTGGGCCATTCCTGGGTTAGCAGGGCCTAGGCTGGGCCAGCCAGGGGGTTTGAGCCCCTGCAGAACGGGGGAGCTGGAGGTGTTAGCATAGCCACCGTTAGCAGGGGCGGGGCTGGGGCTGAGGCTGGCCGGGCTACCCATGTTCCCATTGGCTGAGCCGGGCAGCGATGCGGTGCTGTCAGGGGTGGGACTGCAGATGGACTCTTTTGATTCGTCCTCATCCGAGGAAGATCTGGGTTCGCCCTTTTTACCCCCAGTACAGCCATTATTCCCTCCTGAGCCCCCAGTCCCGTTACCGGATTTAGAGTTGGCCGCACGCTCCACCTTACGGAACTTAGCCCGCCGGTTCTGGAACCATACCTGACACAGACAGACGATATAGTTTAGTCTCATTGAAAAGTCTAAACATACAACCAGAGGAAAACGGCAACAAAATAAATACACAAAGAAATAGATACTATTGCTAAAATAAAACTCATATGAAGGATGTATAGATTACAATTTGGTAGATTGCAATAATTTGGACAATAATTGGTTGCATTCTAAAAATATATATATACATGATGGTGTAGGCCCATACATGTATGATATTTTTTACATCTATTGTGACTTCATTCTATTGTCAATTCGTGTTTTTCATCAGAACACTGGACTCACCTGCACCCGTGCCTCAGTAAGGTCGATCTTGAGTGCAAGCTCCTCGCGCGTGTAGATGTCGGGGTAGTGGGTCTCTGCGAACACGCGCTCCAGCTCCTTCAGCTGTGAGCTCGTGAAGGTGGTCCTTATGCGCCGCTGTTTCCGCTTCTCGTTCAAACCGGAAGGGTCCGAGAAGAACTTATATGGAACTGCGGAGTCAACCAATCACAAAAAAAACAAACAATTAATGATTTTAATTAAGTATGGTATCAGAACAAAATGGATGTGTTGTAAATCATAAACTCTGTTTTATTGTAGGCGTTTTTCGATAGGCTATGTTATGGAGTTGATTTTGTCTGACCTGGTAGGCTATAGCTTGACGCTGAATGTTTTTTTCCTGGAGAAAACACGTTTATAATTGACTTGATCAATCCAACTAACGGTATATAGCCTACCAGTAGGCTAGGTGAATATCGTGGTTCCCATAATGATTTCATTTATTATTCTGAGTTAGTTTTATTGATGTTTCTCTTTTGCTTTAGTCTATGGCAATGATAGGTAAATAGTCCATAATCGTACAAAATATATGACTATATTTATGCAATGACCTAGTTGTAATTATACCATGAACTAACCTAAATAATGTGTAATTTGATCAAATTTGCCTAAGCTAAACATGGAATAACAGAATTTGATGGGCTATCAACGAGGGCATTGAATTAAATGTTGTGATAGACCACCTGCCAGTTTCATTCAAATTTATTTTTAAAGTGTTCAAATTAAAAGTGTCATACTTATAATTAGAGACAGATATTCTCGAATAAATCATTGGTTTGCCTTCATTGGAGCTGTAATAAAAGCATATTTTTTTTAAAACATTAGCTTATCTAAAAAGATTGTGGTAATTCGCTTGATCTGGATTTAAGCAGTGGAATAATCACGTTTTCGACGCAGCGGCAGGTGTACGCTTTTCGAATAAGGTGGCATAGCCTGCGCTATTCAACCATTTGTTGAAAAAAAAGAAGTTGTTATTAGTTGTAGGCCTATCAGTAGTTCTGTTAATGTAAGTTTTGGTTTATTATTATTATTTCATTGTTATCATTATAAGACAGTAGTTGACATATTATCGTTGTTACTAAGTAGGCTATTGTTTGTTTGTTTCATTTTTTGTAGGGTGGGTGGGTGGGGGTTCACTTGAAAACGAGCTGGTGCATCTCAAGAGATTTCATCCTGCAACATTTTAAATAAATAAACACATTTGCATGTTCAACCATAATGACATAAATCATAAAAATGGAAATGTATGGCAATGTAGCAAACATTTGAATTGCACAGTCGAATCATGACCACATAACGAATTAAATAGAAAATTATGGATAAAATAAGGTACATTTTAGGATAGGCCTAATTTGTTTTAAATTGACTAAATCGATTTCAAATTTGATTAGTTGATAATACAGATATATTTGCACCCTAACGAATTTTACACTGATTGAATTATCCCCATGCCAACGAACATAAAACAAGAGGTTAGATTTGAGCGACCCTCAAAATTAAGAGGTATGAGAATATAAAACAGAATATGTTTAATTTCGATTGATTGGGTTTTCATTAATCAAATCAAATGTCTTACCTTCTTCGATTAGCCTAGTTGGTATAACCAAATAACAAAAATGACATTTTACGCACGCTTTACTATAGCCAATATCCCCAGACATTTGCAGCTGGAGATGAAACTCCTGCATGCCTGATTTCCCGCTCATGCCCCACTATACCCGCTCCCCATGCCCTCTGCGCGCTCTTACCTGTGGAATAGGGTGTGGGCTGGTGCTCGCGCAGGGACCCCAGCGTGCAGTTCGCGGTGCTGAGGGGCGCGCAGCCCGGGTTGGCACCGAACCCGGTCCGGATCGGGTTGTACTGGAACGAGCTGGCCTGGCTGCAGGAGCTGAAGTCCGCGTAGGCCGATGCCTCCATGGCCGCCATGCACGAGTCATATGAGTTCAGGTAGGAGTAATCCATTTTATACATGGAGGCGCGAGAACGACAACTCTGGGGCGAGCGCTTGATGAAATGTACTTCTCAGGATTCGAGAGGAATTAAAACGTTGAAGCTGGAAAAACACCACAGAATGAGTTCAGTTTTCAAATTTCTCCAAGGACCAGCTTTAGGTCCCCGAGTTAGCAGTCCCTCTCTTCAATTTGGTTTTCTTGTTTTCAGTCAAAGCAGGGTGATTTGACCATATATTTATTTATTCACGTCTTTCTCTCTTCCTTGACAGCAATATTCCAGAAATCTCTTTCTTTCTCTCTCAGTATCAGTATCTTCCTCTTCCATCCACCTCAGTTTCTCTCTCTCTCTCGCTCCCTGCCTGACCACCTCGCTTTGCGCTCCGTATGACAGCGCACCCGCCAGCTCGCGCAGTGTTTATAATAAACTTGGCAGTCCGCGAGACAATAGCGAGGCGGTGGTCTCTTTCCATGACAATGTCTCGAGAGTCTATTGGGGGGCATCGTGCGCGGCCAGCCCCCTCCCACTACTCATGCATTACTAATGCGCTCGAAGTTAACCCCCTCAGCCAGACGTCTTTATGCAAGAGAAACTCCTGATATGATTCTGATTTCTGGAATTAAATATTTTATTTGATGTTGTTCGAGATGTCTCCTTTCTCTCAGTATAAGAGTGATAGCCTATGTATGGGGCTTATGTGTTCCCTGACTGCAGACCCAAACTAAACGCGTTTCAATCTGTGGAAAGCTTTCATAAACGCATTGACTTCCCATAAATTAGTTTAAAGTTATTGTTCAGTGGCATCCAACGTGATATGAAACACACTGGCACGCGCATCTTGGGCCATAAGCTTATAATGCCAAGTGTGGTTAGAGCACAATATCAGCGTCTCGTCATATTCCGGGGCTGAAATGGAAGTGAGCACTAAATCGATTTAATTTTTATTAAATACATGAATTATCAGTTGCATACATAACCAGGATTGTCCTCTCTGCTATTTCTAGGTCTGTAATTCAACAGTTTGAGAAATTAAGAGACTTTTCGTTAGAGGAAAATAGCCTATATTCGACTAAATTATATAGTCCAAACCCTTGGAACTTGTGTTGCTAAATTAACCGTTTACGCGCGTGCTAAATTGATTATGGGAGTGTGGACACTGGCCCTGTGTGTGTGTGTGTGTGTGTGTGTGTGTGTGTGTGTGTGTGTGTAATGATATAATACGGTTTTATATGTAAAAGAGCGGCTTTCGATAGCCACAGAGGGCTCTTCTCGTATTATCACCGCTTGACCAGTGGCCCCGTCTAATGCCATTACAAGACGCCGCCCTGCCATGTTTATATCCCATTGAATAACCCGCATCTTGTTGTGTCGGGACTGGGGTTTCTCCGCTCACAACATGTCTCCGACAACATCAATAAAGTCGGGAAATTTCTTGAAAATGTATGTTGTCTGAACGCATATCACACCGTGGAGCCAGCCAGGGCGCGCGGTCAAGCACGGTTCCCATGCAGGGAGTCGAGTCTTGCGTTAGAAGGGCGGAGAGCACAGGGAGAGAATGGTCGTTCATATTTGCCAACGATATCAATTATACATTATAAACTGGGTGGTTTGAGCCCTGAATGCTGATTGGCTAACAGCCGTGGCATACCACGGGTATGCCAAAACATTTATTTTAACTGCTCTAATTACGTTGGTAACCAGTTTATAATAGCAATAAGACACCTCGGGGGTTTGTGATATATGGTCAATATACCACGGCTAAGGGCTGTGTCTGCATTGTGTGTAAGAACAGCCCTTAGGCGTGGTATATTGGCCATATACCACACCCCCTCGGGCCTTATTGCTTAATTATAAAACTAAATAACACAATCTTGCAGGCCTATAAAATAATATACAATAAAACAAATATCTGGTTATGTTTTTCATAATTTTGATAATAACATGCAGTCACAGTAGTCATCGGTTCATTTTCGTTTCTGTCTCTGCTTTTCAAAGCTTAAAGGGGAATGGAAACACTTTAGGAAGTAAATCCAATATGGCGATTTACAGTTACAGGTAGCTGGCGTTCTAAATCCTAGTGTTTCCAGTCCCCTTTAATCATGGTCATTTTCATGGACTCTTGAACTCTTTTGTATGTCTCATCTCACCGTTGTCTCCATTAATATGCATATTATGCATGTCGATAGACCTAAAGGCCTATGGGCATACTTTAACTTGTTTTGTGTTGTCCATTGGGCTGTTTTTGTTGCTGTGTTTTGATTTCTTGCTCGGGTGGTTATTGTAGACCTACAGGCTCGTAACTTGCAGGTTAAATAAAAAAATACAAATAGGACTACACACCTATAGGCTAATAGCTTACTCAGTTTCCCTTCAACATATATCCATCTCCTCGCAATACCGGTGTTGTTACGTTAAGCTGCTCTATAGGACATTTACATTTACATTTACATCATTTAGCAGACGCTCTTATCCAGAGCGACTTACAAATTGGAGGCTACCACTCACTTTCCATTAAAAAAAATATTGTCAACTTCAATGCAATATAACAAGTTGTTGTTTCAACACTGTATGCCACCGCGTACTGTTACAGCTTAATCAGTTTACTCCAGTTAATCAACTATATAAACGAATTATCTAAACAAAATGTCCGATACATGTTTCCACATATGCCTAACTGGTGTGTGATTGTGATATTTTCTGAAGCATAATTTCGGATTGATCTGTATTCAATGTGTCTGTCATTTTTCAGGTATTTTGGATGCCCAGGTTCCAATGATTCGATTTGCTCTCCTATTCCACGAGCTCAACAAAGGGTTTTGCGGTCCTTGGGGCGCGCACGAACCGGACCCAGAATCATAACCGGGGCCCATGCAGTCCCCCCCCTCTCTCTGCTTTTTTTCCACCACCGACCTGGCACCACTAGTCATAGAACTGTCGCCCGCTCTGACTCTAACCCGGTTAGACACGGGCCGCCTCGAGCGGAGCGTCACGGTGCATTTAGGTAATTCGGGATTGAATGGCTGGTGCGCCGACGGGACCCCATCGCGCCACCGTCCCTCATCCATCACCTTGTAAATCATATGCACGCACTAGCTCTATCCCCAAAATGTATACCGTGCACTCACGTTATAGGCCTAATGCTTTCACAGAGGAAAGGAAATAGACCTATACATAAATACAAAACGTGTTGAAGCGGCACACACTTTCATCTGTGTTTTTACAGCAACAGGTGCATGGCAGCCGCCCGTCCACACTATAGCGTTATACCTGCTGTTTCATAGGCCGTTTCAGCACCGTGTCTGCCTCAATAAAATGCTCTAAATAAAGGCTAAAATAAAGCAAGTGAATGTGACAGACCACTGGCCGGTCGGTTCTCAACTGATAGATTTCTTTATGCCGAATCCAGTCCCCCTCAGGCCTCCTGATTGCTCTAGACTGGGATGGGGGCTGGTGAAATAACCACTCTCCAATTCATACGATGGATGCAAGGATTGCAGTCCATGAAATCAAAATGATGGTTTTAAACTTTTTAAATGTATAGGCTACACTCTTAGAAAAAAAGGTTCTGGATAGAGACAAAAAGGGTTCTATACTTGCTTCATATATGCCACCCCTAAAGGTTCTATATAGAACCGAAATTGGTTCCATATAGAACCCTATATGAAACCCAAGGGTTCTATTTGGAACCAATTTTAGTTCAGTGAAGAAGAATCCCTGGGGTTCTGATCAAGGAACCTTACAAAAGGGTTCAATATAGGTCGCAGTTGTAAATGAGAACTTGTTCTCAACTGGCTTACCTGGTTAAATAAAGGTTAAATAAAAAATTTAAAAATATAACCTTTAAGGGTGCCATACATGAAGCCAGCTTTTTGGTTCTATCTATAACCTTTTTTTCTAAGAGTGTAGCCTACTCCATTAAATTGGATAAAACATAGACCATTTTACAGGTTAATTTACAGCACATTCTTCATAACGTCTAGATTTATACTTCAACAATCATATAATTATTTGAAATTATCATTATAGACATATCTAAATAGCCTATACAGACACCAAACAGTATCCCGACAGATCCTACACACTTCAATTCAAACAGAGGCTGAGATTTCTTCCTCTAAAACTCGTTGAACGAAACATTAATATAATTGCATGTATAGGCTAGGCTATACAGCCTACACGCACTGACTAAAAGTAGCCAACGAATTTTCCTTCAACAATTGTTTTGAAATATAGGATATATGCAATGCATCAGTGGGTTATACTTATAATACTTATAATGGCTTACATTCGATACCAGCTATGCAATAAAAATATTAATTATTGATTTTATAGTTAAATGGAGCAGGCTTAGTTCTTCTGCTTCTTTTTTTCCATTGTGTTGAAAATGGGTTTGGTAGCCTCAGAGTTTCAGCATCATGCCATGGACAGTAGCCATGCACATGATCTATCTGTATAACCTGATATTCAGTTGAAGTAAAATGCTCTTGATTATTTATCATTTTAATGGTGTCAATATAAGAGTGAAGCCAAATAAATAAATAAAAATCACACAGTGAAAAATATTATATTCTAATATATTCTATTTATAACATATTAGATAGGTATTCTATTATTTGTGAGTAGATTACACTAAATTACAAATTGACCAATTGACTATTTGGCCGTTAATTCGCCTGGTAATTAATGAAAAAAAAAAAATGTCTAGGCCTATATCAAATGTCTATCGAAATAATTAATTAGGGCCTATAGCCTGTAATAATTATGGCTTCAACAACAGAACTGAAAATAGCAATGTTGCTTAGGCTACCATGACTCCATGATAGTCCAGAGACTAGAAGACATTACAGCTTGATCACGAGGTTCTAATCACCCTCTTTGGTAGTGGTCAGGATTCTGCTCTAGTGATGGATCGGTTAGACTCTCTTTTGATTGACACCCCCGCGCGTTCCAGACCACCACCGCCTGCCCCGGGACAGATACCGGCTCGGCCCCCCGCACGGCCTTTCTCTGAATCCGGTACATATCCATCCCATCCTTTACGGATCCCTCATCCTACCCTCAGTCTACCGTCGCTCCATTTCTCCATCCATCTCCATTCTCTCCATCTATCCATCACAGCGGCACCAGTCTCCCCCGGTCTCATCAATCTTTCCTCTACCCCCTCACCCACCCGCTTCATTAGCCCAATCTGCATTCACCGGCTATCGGTCTTACCGCCCCGTCCACGGTACCGGCCAGGAGACAACCCCCGCTCTAATGGGAGGACCATCGGAAACGATTACCATCAGAGTGATGGGGAAAGCGAAACCAAAACTAACGGAATAAAATTAGCCTATAGGAGACATGCCCCATTTTTGTTAAAATAAGAAATGTTTGATTGCGAGGCAAAAAGACAGATTAGGCTACATGGGACCACCAAATATGAATTATCTAGCCTACAATACCCATGTGCTTCAGCAGGGCATCTAGGCCTATGAGAAGTTAAGACACATTTGGGAGCAGGAATGTGGCAATTTGGGGAAAGCATTAGAATATTCCCTGACTCTGATCCCTCTCTCTGTCACTTCAGGGTCGTGAAGAGCCTCTTGTGGCTATTGTTGCCGCCTCTGTTGACTCAGACGCCATGAATGCGAAAGGCCACCGTTACAGTTTCCGTTAAATCGGCCATGAATTTAAAAGTCCAAATTTAAACCTCGTGCGCCCACTCAGGCCCCCCGCGCGAGGGCATTAGCCCGGATGAACGGGTCCTGAGACAAACACGCCGCAAGGCCGCTTTAGCTCTTTGAAGGGATTAAGTTTTAACGTTTAAACTCTCGAGTGAAGGTCGCTGTTCTTTTGCGCCGCAATGGAAAAAAAGCGACGCACATTTAACTTTGGAAACAGTTTTAACTTTACCAGCAAACTCACCTTTGAACCCGAGAGACTGGACAGCCACACAATAGACGGCCCACAGGACCCTGACTACTGTTGCGAGGAGTAGACGGACCCCTCCTCAGTTCAGCAATGTCACCAATAATGGAACTTTTTAGGGAGTTTAAAATCAGACATCAGCTGTAGCCTGAACTATATATACTATATAGGCCTAGGCCTATGCAGGCCCTATGGAACAAAAAGTCCATTGCCATCCATTAATTTGGAGTCATCAATTTACTGACAGAAATGTCATTTGGTAGGCTATATACACATTCAGGAGATTAGATTAATTCAAATTCAGTAATGAAAAGTTTTGTCTTAAAAATGTAGGCTAAAGGCTCATAATCTTTAATGTCACTAGACATGGGGTTGAAGCAGGAGTGGACCCTCTTGGCAGCTAGCATGCCTTTACTCAGAGGGACAAATAATCTAAAGCAATGCATCACACTGTAAAAACAAGTGTTTAGGATTTGAACACATAGAATTTCAATGAAAACTAGTCATAGTGTTTGGATGGTAAAAACCAGAACATGTTTATTCACTGTAACACTTTTTAAACACATTGGGGGGGGTTGTTGTTTTAACACTGTAGGGTGAAATAAATTCCATATTTCCCAGCATGGCTTTTGAGTGAATGTGAGCGATACCCACCCATGACTGTGTTTGTTAGTGACAGAGACATGTGTGTTGCATTCAATAATTTATATTCCTGAAGCCTTCACCAAGTGACTGCCAAAGTGAATGTGTTTAAATGAAAAGTAAACCCTTTATAACCACATATTAGACATGTCATAAGGCCTTTAGTTATGGCCTAGTTATCCTCAACATTGTGGTCTGAAAATCCTGGCTCATCAGACCTGCAAGTCACAATATGCTGGTTTGTGAAGTGATTAGTAATTCCTATTGGAATCCAACCAGAGGGAGGATATCCAAGAATGTAAATATTTTATCACCCACAACCCGCACTCAGAATGACTGCTATACAGTGGTGAGGAGGAGGAGTCTACCGTGTCTGGAAGCGACTTCACCATTCATTTTCTGTATTCAGGGTTCACTCAAACATCGTTTTAAGCTTTGTTTTACTATTGACAGTTACAGCTGATTTCGGGATTGGATATCGATTCGCTCTCCTTAATTATTTCTCATCTGATGTATTCGTTTCAGTCTCTGAATTGTTTAATCAAACTTTTCGCCACCAGCTCCTGATATCAGGGCATAAAAACTACAATCTGTGTCCTGAATTAGCCTAGTGCGCATATGCGCCCAGCTATATCTGATCCCGAGCTTGTTTTCCCTGGTTTTCCCTGAACTAGCTGGCTAGCTGAACTATGCTAGTTTTGAAGTTGAGGGTGCAGTATTTATGAAGTTTGGCAATGAGGACAAAAACTCCTTTGCTAGTTATACAATCATGTAACTAAGAAATTTGCTAGAAAGAAACTTGAAAATGATTTATTGTTTTGTTCAATAGTCATGACTGGTTGGAGCTATCTGTCGTGTCGTAAGACAACAGTGGCAAAGGATATCATCGCGGATCGAAGTTCAGTTTTAAGATCCACCGGCGTCATTGGCATGGGGTTAGCTGGACGTTTCTGACTGGTCTTCGAACTGTGATAACGGGCAGCCTCTCCCCGTTTGGCTCGATGGGATATGCAGTGATTTTGCCAACACAGCCAGATATGTACTCAGTCTTGTACCCTTAACCTTTTTTAAACTGACTATCATATTTGTTGATTAAATCGGACTTTATTAGTATAATGAGTAATCCAGGAATATCACAAGTTAATTGACACAAGAAAACTCAAGAACATAGCAACTACAGAGCACCAATGGCTACAATGACTGGCTAAATTACTTCCGAACATGAAGGGGACACAAAGGGTCCACTGACCTCCTCTTCGTGCTCACCACTCCATGGTGAAGGACTACCTAAACCATCTAAAATGGAAGACCATTTTAGTAACGGTCGCAATAAATCCAAACCCATCCAGAATGGATTAGTTTAGAAAAATGTTATTTATTTATCTTTGTATAGTATAAGATCAAGTAATCAATCAATGCGGATGGGGCAACATAGATATTAAAACAAACAATTCTAAAAATCAACCTGCAACAAAGCATGCTGGGAAATATGATAATAAGGCCCCTCCCACGGAAATGAACTCAACACTGTTCAGTTGTGCTGAAATGTAGGTCAGGTGACAGACATTCCTAATACTGACCTGAATAAAAGGCATGGAAAGTCACACATTTCTAATGTCTAAATGCACTCTAAACAGGACGATGGGGAAGTAGTGTTTAACATCTGAACACTTAGGAGATATAGGTGTTCTCCTGGTTGGAAACTGACTGGAAAAAAGTGACTATCATGTTTAATATTGTATTCTAAATGCCTGTGTTTAATAAGATGAGAACACTTATTGAGAAAATCACTAGGGAAGCGAAGCCCCCCCCCCCAAAAAAAAGCCATATTACAACGTATGTGTTCTGATAATTGCATTGTTTTCTCTATAACCTGTTAATTCATATGCCTTGCGACAGTGATATATAGGCCGAAAGGCCGAAACAATAAGAAGACACAGTGGCAGAATAAATTCAACCACACCTTCAATTCATCACAAAACCAGAGAGCAACCTCTGTCCGGTGAAGTCCACAAAGCATATTGCATGTACAGCAACAGACAGTTACATGACCTACAGCATGGCCAAGCAAGTTCATGTTTCCGAGATTTTCGGACCACTAAACAACTATTGATTTAGAACCACACAGACTTAGCATAAGTCGCAAAGAAAACAGGTGCTGCCTCCACTATTCCACCACCATTTCAACTTCAAGATTTCAATATCATCAAATCACCTCTGCTTAGTCGAATACAGTGACAACTAAAAGATGACAAAAACAATTTAGTCCAGTCAACGTAAGCTAAATATGATGTGGCTGTCCATGGTTCTGGTTTCTGTGTGTGTGCGTGCTCGTTCGTGCAAGTAGAAAAACATTTTGACTCACCCTACTTGTAGAGAAACGCCAATGCCATCCTCCTCTCTTTCATGTTGACGAAACGGTCACTCTGTCATACAGTACACGCTTTTATTTTTTGTTGTTCAAGGCTACCTGGCTAAAATGCTTGCTCACTAGCCTAACTTCCATTCATGGTCAACGTTAGCTAGTTAACATTAGCCTTCTACATCTAGCTACATATTGAACCTCCATCCTCTCAGGCCAGGGGTACAACAATGTATTAATTAATGGTTGGATCAGAATCGCCGTTATAATCATTGGCCAGTAAGGAGAAATAAGTAAAACCACAAGTCCAAATCCCTATCTCCATTCATGGCTAATTTAGGAAAGGGCCAATTTTAGCTAGCTAGCCACCGGAGGACAACACAACGAGATGCAACAATTCAACAAAGTTTTTCTGTCAATGACGTATGCTCTCAATGGGATTTGATAGGAGTGATGGCAAAATCCAAGCTGGCTTCCCTTGACACTTTTTTTTGGTGTGCCATTACCACAGTTGAACTCGCTCAGTTTAGCTCAACACTGATTGGCTAATTTTAGATACTTTTTTTTCCAAGGGAGGCCAAATGCTCGCTGGCTTCCCTTGCCTTCAATGCTACGGGCGGCAACAATGTCATACTATTTTGGACCAGACAGCTTCAGATAGATGGTCTACACGTAGAGAGACAGAGTGGCGCTGTTCCATTTGCTCGGATGATTTCTCCTGTGAGATACACTACATGACCAAAAGTATGTGGACACCTGCTCGTCGAACATCTCATTCCAAAATCATGGGCATTAATATGGAGTTGGTCATCCCTTTGTTGCTATAACAGCCTCCACTCTTCTGGGAAGGCTTTCCACTAGATGTTGGAACATTGCTGCGGGGACTTGCTTCCATTCAGCCCCAAGAGCATTAGTGAGGTCAGGCACTGATGTTGGGGAATTAGGCCTGGCTCGCAGTCGGCGTTCCAATTCATCCCAAAGGTGTTTGATGGGTTTGAGGTCATGGCTCTGTGCAGGCCAGTCAAGTTCTTCCACACCGATCTCGACAAACCATTTCTGTATGGACCTCGCTTTCTGCACGGGGCATTGTCATGCTGAAACAGGAAAGGGCCTTCCCCAAACTGTTGCCACAAAGTTGGAGGGACAGATTCATCTAGAATGTCATTGTATATAGTAGCGTTACGATTTCTCTTCTCTGGAACTAAGGGGCCTAGCCCGAACCATGAAAAACAGCCCCAGACTATTATTCCTCCTCCACCAAACTTTACAGTTGGCACTATGCATTGGGGCAGCATTCTGCTGGCATCCGCCAAACCCAGATTAGTCCATCGAACTGCCAGATGGTGAAGTGTGATTCATCACTCCAGAGAACGTGTTTGCACTGCTCCAAAGTCCAATGGCGGCAAGCTTTACACCATTCCAGCCAACGCTTGGCATTGTGTATGGTGATCTTAGGCTTGTGTGCGGCTGCTCGGCCATGGAAACCCATTTCATGAAGCTCCCGGAGGAACAGGTAGTGAGTGTTGCAACCGAGAACAGATGATTTCTACTCACTATGCGCTTCAGCACTCTGTGGTTCCGTTCTGTGAGCTTGTGTGGCCTACCACTTCAAGGCTGAGCCATTATTGCTCCTAGACGTTTCCACTTCACAATAACAGCTCTAGCAGGGCAGAAATTTTACGAACTGACTTGTTTGAAAGATGGTATCCTATGAAGGTGCCATGTTGAAAGTCACTGAGCTCTTCAATCTACTGTCAATGTTTGTCTATGGAGATTGCATGGCTGTATACTCGATTTTATACACCTGTCAGCAACGGGTATGGCTGAAATAGCCGAATCTACTAATTTGAAGGGGTGTCCACATACTTTTGGTGATTTAGTGTACATTCAGCCTCTTGAAACACAGAGATGAAACATACATTATTTAATGTATAATCATATTTGTTTTGTAACTTTTTTGGGGAAGCCTAGCTTTCCTTGGCATTCATGAATACAGGCCACTGGACAGTGCATGCACTCCATGAAACATATAAGTAGGCCTAGGCTTATATTCTTTTCGTATTATTATTTATGCTATTCACGTCTAGCCTATCCAACTACAGCAATGGACTAAATTAGCCCAATTGACCCATGTTAAAAAAGGCTTTTTAGGATAAAAACCAGACCAACGGTCCCTAGAGAAAACACACACACACACACACACACACACACAGCTGGAGGAACTGGGATGGCCGCGCGCAGGAGAGCTTCTCCAAACACGCTAATTAGATCTCGAGCACTGGCCCCGCGCTCTGAAAGCAGGCCGGCGGCGGGGCGCGCGGAGCTGTGGAAAGTTAATTAAATTAAATCCACTCTAAACTAATTAGACTGCAATCTGCCACGCGAGCTGTCCCTGAGCAAGGTTCGAATTAGGGAGAATGGATTTGTTCCTTTCTTTAGGAGAAGGGGGCAGACTGGCTGTGTTTTGGGGGTCTTTTATTCCCTTTTATGATAATTCTCCCGTTGGGACCGGGGAGAGCGTGCTTAACCGTATGGGGTTTGCCAGTTTGCGTCTGGAGATGCTCCGGTCCGCGTCTCGAGCACACCGGCGCGCCCTGTTTACCGTCACCATGTCAGGAAGAAGACTGTACCCCCGAGCGTACACCTGATGAGGAGAGGGGAGCCTCTCTATTGTCAATATCAGAATGTCAACCATTTCTCTCCCATAGGTTCGTTATGTGATATAATTGCTCTAAATCAACGTCTTCCACACCTGCAGCGTTGACTTCCATGCCCCTAAGGTTATATTCATTTAGGCAGATCTCGATGTCTCGTATGGAATTGAGCCTCTTTCTCCCTCTGAATGGGGCGGGATGAGGATGAGCTAAACGTGGAGTAATGGCGGATCGATCCATGCCTGCCTTCTGAGAGACCTCGGGGGAGAGAAAAGAGAAAGGAGAGAGATGAGAGGAGAGAGAGGGGGAGACGGGCATGGGAGGAGAACATGGATGAAAATGCCCCGTTAAGAGCGCGGCCAGATATGATAATGGTGCGCGAGGCTATCAGAGCTCTGAGTGATGCGCGCGGGCCGCGCTGAGTGCTCACGAGCAAGTCATCATCACCCACCTCCTTGTGCTGTTGCAATGCGAGGCAGGCCCCAACGATAGAAGCATAAAATGGAGATTAAATAAAATGAATTATAGTTATACACTTAGAAAAAAAGGTGCTATCTAGAACCTACATGGGTTCTTCGGCTGTCCCCATAGGAGAACCCTTTTTGGTTCCAGGTAGAACCTTTTTGGTTCCAGGTAGAACCTTTTTGGTTCCAGGTACACTTTTTGGTTCTATGTAGAAGCCTTTCCACAGAGGGTTCTTCATAGAACCCAAACGGGTTTTACCTGCAACCAAAAAGGGTTCTGCCTGGAACCAAAAAGGGTTCTCCTATGGGGACAGCTGAAGAACCATTTTGGAACCCTTTTTTCTAAGAGTGTAATAGAAAGATAAAACATCAAAGTAGACTTTGCATAATGCAATAATCGGGTTAGCAACAGGTGACATAGGCTACATGTGTGGTTGTTTTTGTGTGTGGTTGTGTTTGTGTGTGGTTGTTTTTGTGTGTGGTTGTGTTTGTGTGTGGTTGTGTTTGTGTGTGGATGTGTTTGTGTGTGGTTGTGTTTGTGTTTGTGTGTGGTCGTGTGTGGTTGTGTTTGTGTGTGGTTGTGTGTGTGTGGTCGTGTTTGTGTGTGGTTGTTTTTGTGTGTGGTTGTGTTTGTGTGTGGTTGTGTTTGTGTTTGTGTGTGGTCATGTTTGTGTGTGGTTGTTTTTGTGTGTGGTCGTGTTTGTGTATGGTTGTTTTTGTGTGTGGTTGTGTTTGTGTGTGAGTGGAGATGGTAGAGTCTAATTAAATAGGAATGTGTATGTATGGAGAATGCAGTGTGTGTGTGTGCGTGCGTGGGCATGTGTGTGTGAGGCAGAGTTGTAGTGTGAAGGTGCATCCTCAGTAGCCTAAACATTCAGTCTACTCCACTCCAACCCATAACATAAGATGCCCTCTCCATCTCTCTCACACACTCTCGATTACCCACTTTCTCCCCAAAGTCCCTAAATGTTCCCCTCCATCTCCATCCTCTTTCTCTCCTTTCTTTCCTCCACCCTCTACACCCCCTTCTCTTTAATTTCACTCTCCTCCCTCTCTCTCTCTCTCTCTGTTAAGCGGTAGCTGCTCTGTCTCTCAGGGCGTAGGAGGAGGGTGGAGGGAAAGAGAGAGGTTGGGTTTCCGTTTCCCTATAATCTAATCAGAGAAATGGCAGCAGGCAGAAATAGCCTGATGGACAGACTAAGAGACTCTCTTCCTCATCATCCTCCTCTTCCTCAGGACAGGGAAACACACACACAACTCTTTAAAAGGGATTGTGTCCATATTTGTGAGTGTACCTAGTATGTACAGTTGAAGTCGGAAGTTTACATACACCTTAGCCAAATAGAATTAAACTCAGTTTTTCACAATTCCTGACATTTAATCATAGTAAAAATTCCCTGTCTTAGGTCAGTTAGAATCACCACTTTATTTTAAGAATGTGAAATAATAGTAGAGAGAATGATTTATTTCAGCTTTTATTTCTTTCATCACATTCCCAGTGGGTCAGATGTTTACATACACTCAATTAGTATTTGGTAGCATTGCCTTTCGATTGTTTAACTTGGGTCAAACTTTTCGGGTAGCCTTCCAGAAGCTTCCCACAATAAGTTGGGTGAATTTTGGCCCATTCCTCCTGACAGAGCTGGTGTAACTGAGTCAGGTTTGTAGGCCTCCTTGCTCGCACACGCTTTTTCAGTTCTGCCCACACATTTTCTATAGGATTGAAGTCAGGGCTTTGTGATGGCCACTCCAATACCTTGACTTTGTTGTCCTGAAGCTATTTTGCCACAACTTTGGAAGTATGCTTGGGGTCTTGTCCATTTGGAAGACCCATTTGCGACCAAGAATCCTGACTGATGTCTTGAGATGTTGCTTCAATATATCCACATAATTTTCCTTCCTCATGATGCCATCTATTTTGTGAAGTGCACCAGTCCCTCCTGCAGCAAAGCACCCCCACAGCATGATGCTGCCACCCCCGTGCTTCACGGTTGGGATGGTGTTCTTCGGCTTGCAAACCCCCCCTTTTTCCTCCAAACATAACGATGGTCATTATGGTCAAACAGTTATATTTTTGTTTCATCAGACCTTTCTTCAAAAAGTATGATCTTTGTTCCCCATGTGCAGTTGCAAACCGTAGTCTGGCTTTTTTATGGCGGATTTGGAGCAGTGGCTTCTTCCTTGCTGAGCGGCCTTTCAGGTTATGTCGATATAGGACTCGTTTTACTGTGGATATAGATACTTTTGTAACTGTTTCATCCAGCATCTTCACAAGGTCCTTTGCTGTTGTTCTGGGATTGATTTGCACTTTTCGCACCAAAGTACGTTCATCTCTAGGAGACAAAATGCATCTCCTTCCTGAGCGGTATGACGGCTGCGTGGTCCCATGGTGTTTATACTTGCGTACTATTGTTTGTACAGATGAACGTGTTACCTTCAGGCGTTTGGAAATTGCTCCCAAGGATGAACCAGACTTGTGGAGGTCTACAATTTTTTTTCTGAGGTATTGGCCGATTTCTTTTGATAGTCCCATGATGTCAAGCAAAGAGGCACTGAGTTTGAAGGTAGGCCTTGAAATACATCCACAGGTACACCTCCAATTGACTCAAATTATATCAATTAGCCTATCAGAAGCTTCTAAAGCCATGACATCATTTTCTGGAATTTTCCAAGCTGTTAAATGCACAGTCAATTTAGTGTATGCAAACTTCTGACCCACTGGAATTGTTTACAGTGAATTATAAGTAAAATAATCTGTCTGTAAACAATTGTTGGAAAAATTACTTGTGTCATGCACAAAGTGGATGTCCTAACCGACTTGCCAAAACTATAGTTTGTTAATAAGAAATTAGTGGAGTGGTTGAAGAACGAGTTTTAATGACTCCAACCTAACTGTATGTAAACTTCCGACTTTAACTGTACCTACAGATTTTAATTTGACCAGTATTGTTGTAGCAAAATAATCCTGCAGCAACAGGATTTTAACATTTAGTCCATAATGTTGCTTGATCTGTGGTTAGGCTATTAGCTGGACAAAAGTAGGCTTCATGAAAAGTGCAATACTGTTAATATATGTGTCAGTGCGGGTTTTCAGTGAATTTATGTAAATCACGAAGCTAATCTGCATTTCCTTTATATATATAACATGATGCCATCCAGGGACCCTAATTATAACAGTAGGTATATATATATATATATATATATATAAAATATATACAGTGCGTTCAGAAAGTATTCATACCCCTTGACTTATTCCACATTTTGAAATAAGCCCATTATTCTTAAAATAATTATTCAAGCTCTGTCAAGTTGCTTGTTGATCTGTCAAGGTCGAGGTAAGGAGTAGACCAAGGCGCAGCGTGATGAACAAACATGACTTTAATTAGTTAAAGCGTCAAAATACAAAACAAAACACGACTCGTGACGTCCACGGTATCAATGACCGAACACGGAACAAAAACCCACAACCACAAAGGGAAAACATACAGTTTAAATATGGCTCCAAATCAGAGACAACCAGCCAACAGCTGACACTCGTTGCCTCTGATTGGGAGTCACTCAGGCAAACATAGAATACAACAAACTAGAATGAACACCAACATAGAAATACACACATAGAAATGAACACACCCTGGCTCAACATAATGAGTCCCAGAGCCAGGGTGTGACATGATCATTGCTAGACAGCCATTTTCAAATCTTGCCATAGATTTTCAAGCCGGTTTAAGTCAAAACTGTAACTTGGCCACTCAGCAACATTCAATGTCGTCTTGGTAAGCAACTCCAGTGTAGATTTGGCCTTGTGTTTAAAGTTCTCGTACTGCTGAAAGGTGAATTTGTCTCCCAGTGTCTATTGGAAAGCAGACTGAACCAGGTTTTCCTCTAGGATTTTGCCTGTGCTTAGCTCTATTCCGTTTATTTTTATCCTAAAACAAACTCCCTAGTCCTTGCCGATGACAAGCATACCCATAACATGATGCAGCCACCACCATAATTGAAAATATGAAGAGTGGTACTCAATGATATGTTGGATTTTCCCCAAACATAATGCTTTGTATTCAGGACATAAAGTGAATTTCTTTGCCACATCTCACGCAGTTTTACTTTAGTGCCTTTTAGTGAATTTCTGGGAATATTTGTATTCTGTACAGGCTTCTTTCTTTTAGGTTAGTATTGTGGAGTAACTACAATGTCGTTGATTCATCCTCCGTTTTCTCCTATTACAGCCATTAAACTCTATTTTAAAGTCACCATTGGCCTCATGGTCCTTCCTCTCCGGAAACTGAGTTGGTCCTCTGTAGCTCAATTGGTAGAGCATGGCGCTCGTAATGCCAGGGTAGTGGGTTCGATCCCTGGGACCACCCATACGTAAAAATGTATGCGCACATGACTGTAAGTCGCTTTGGATAAAAGCGTCTGCTAAATGGCACATTATATTTAGGAAAGACACCTGTATCTTTGTAGTGACTGGGTGTATTGATACACCATCCAAAGTGTAATTAATAACTTCACCATGCTGAAAGGGATATTCAGTCTGCTTCTTTTCTTTTACCCATCTACCAATAGGTGCCCTTCTTTGCGAGGTTTGAGGTTGAATCTGTGTTTGAAATTCACTGCTCGACTGAGGGACCTTACAGATAATTGTATGTGTGGGGTATAGAGATTAGGTAGTCATCATGTTAAACACAATTATTGTACACAGAGTGAGTCCTTGCACTCAAGGGCACAGACAGATTTTTTCACCTAGTCGGCTCGGGGATTCAAACCAGCAACTTTTCGGTTACTGGCCCAACAGTCTTAACCGCTAGGCTACCTGCCGACTAGTCACTTATGTGACTTGTTAAGCAAATTGTTACTCTTGAACTTATTTAGGCTTGCCATAACAAAGGGGTTGAATACTTATTGACTCAAGACATTTCAGCTTTTCATTTTTAATTAATTTGTAAACATTTCTAAAAATATAATTCCACGTTGACATTATGGGGTTTTGTGTGTAGGCCAGTGACACCAAATCTCAATTTAATCCATTTAAAATTCAGGCTGTAACAAAACAAAATGTGGAAAAAGTAAATGGGTGTGAATACTTTCTGAAGGCACAGTAAATACACAGAGTGTACAAAACATTAAGACCACCCGCTCTTTCCATGACATAGACTGACCAGGTGAATCCAGGTGAAATCTATAATTGATGTCACTTGTTAAATCCACTTCAATCAGTGTTGATGAAGGGGAGGAGACAGGTTAAAGAAGGATCTTTAAGCCTTGAGACAATTGAAACATTGATTGTGTATGTGTGCCATTCAGAGGGTGAATGGGCAAGACAAAATATTGAAGTGCCTTTAGACGGGGTAAGGTAGTAGGTGCCAGGAGCACCGGTTTGTATCAAGAACTGCAATGCTGCTGGGTTATTCACGCTCAACAGTTTCCCGTGTGTATCAAGAATGGTGTACCACCCAAAGGACATCTAGCCAACTTGACACAACTATGGGAAGCATTGGGAGTCAACATGGGCCAGCATCCCTGTGGAACGCTTTCGACACCCTGTCTGTGTGCATCTGGGAGTGGCAGGTAGCAAGGCACTGTCTGCTGTGTGTGTGTGTATATGGGGGGTCCAGAAGGGGCCAGTCATGGTGAATGGGTCTGTTTCTCCATGCTAATTCCCTCCCTGCAGGGGAGAAGAGGCTCTACATCTCTATGGAACCCTGGCAGAGAGGGACACAGAGGAATGGCCCTCCCACATTCTCTCCTGACCTTCTGCAAAACCAGCCCCACCATCACACATACACAATGCAAAATGCTCTCTCTCTCTCTCTCTCTCTCACACACACACACACACACACACACACACACACACACACACACACACACACACACACACACACACACACACACACACACACACACACACACACACACAATGCAAAATGCTTGCTCTCTCTCTCTCTCACACACACACACACACACAATTCTCACAGTATGCACACGCATGAATGCACACTACATTCCCAATAAATTCCTCAATCATGTTGTCACCAGAACGACAACTGTTATTGTTCTAAAATTCCCACCCAGACTCCGTGACACAACACACACAGACAGGTTGGAGTGACAGCGGAACACAAACAAGACAAAGACAGGAATCTCCATTGATCACAGCAGCTTTGTTTACTACATGATGGGTGTTAATGTACAAGAATGAAAAATGTGTGGCTTCTTTAGTTCGGCTCCTTGTAAACATGAAGGACACATGAAAGAGTCTAAATAATGTTTCTATCTCTACATTGTCAGAGAGATTCCCACCAAACACCACTAAACATCTTCATGACAAAAGGCGGCGATGTATCCAACTACTGAAACATTTCACGAGGCAGTTTATTGATATCCATAATTTATAATCCATAAACTTGAGTTACTTTCTTTCTGATATAACACTTTATATGACTCAGATGACACAGATGTCTTGGTCTATATAACTATATCTACCGGCGGAATGTTTTCACTAGTCACTGAGACAACACTAAGCTGTAGCTTTGGCTTAACGTTTCAATGTCTTTAAGCAAGCAAAGACAACCCTATACTTATATATTTCTCTTCATATACTGGTTAATCCATATACATCTATTTTCTATAAACATGGCAAAGGACTTCCTCTTTCCTCCAGCTTCCTCATCAATGGCTGCTCTCCAACGATGATATGGAATGACGTGGTTAATATCTCTATCCTAACTGATGCTAGATAAATAGAATGATATATCCAATGGGTGGTTTATGGTTTAACCCCTCAGGCTACGCTGAGGAAGATATGAGCTGTGGTAACTGAAGCTGACTGGTGTGTGTGTGTGTGTGTGTGTGTGTGTGTGTGTGTGTGTGTGTGTGTGTATTGTGGATACAGAATGAAGAGTATCAGACAGCCAGTGTGAGACACAGGGAGAGAGACCATGATGTGTTTCTTCTGAGACGTTTTATTTAAGCAATAAGGCCCGAGGGGGTGTGGTATATGGCCAATACACCACGGCTAAGGGCTGTTCTTAAGCACGTCGCAACGTGGAGTGCCTGGATACAGCCCTTAGCCATGGTATATTGGCCATATACCACAAACCCCTGAGGAGCCTTATTGCTATTATAAACTGGTTACCAACATAATTAGAGCAGTAAAAACTTAAGTTTTGTCATACCCATGGTATACGGTCTGATATACCACAGCTGTCAGCCAATCAGTATTCAGGGTTCTAGCCACCCAGTTTATAATTCCTATTATAAACCGGGTAGTTTGGGTCCTGTCCTCAGAAAATTTACCACGGTATGACACAAAATTACTTGTTTACTGTTCTAATTACATTGGTAACCAGTTTATAATAGCAATAAAGCACCTCTGGGGTTTGTGGTATATGGCCAATATACCACGGCTAAGGGCTGTATCCAGGCACTCTGTGTTGTGCGTCATGCATACCAACAGCCCTTAGCCGTGGTATAATGGCCATATACCACACCCCCTCGGGCATTATTGCTTAATTAGCTCCATTAAAACCAACTCATGGCTATGAGGTGATACATTACCAAAATATCTTCTTAGCAAAGAGCAATTTCTCAAGCAAGAATTTCGCTATGACTGTCTGGGAGTGGTCTGAGTGAGGGGCCTAATTGGAGGGATATGTACCCTGAAAACGAGCTATTATTGGCAGAGAGGTTTGAAATTGGTCTATTAACTTATACCGCCTGGTGATGTCACCAGGAAGGGCAAACTCCATCCCACCAAAGTCTGAAATTTCAGGCGGTCTTGTCAAACAGCTCTTACACTAAAAGGGCATTATTATCATTGTCAATAGAATTATTCCAACCTCAGTGGAAATATATATATATACACACAACACAGTAAAATCACATTTTTGACTGCACTGGGCCTTTAACTCTCCTTATGTAGTCAGTAATGAAACAGAGGGGGAGACAGGTAAGTGGGAGAGCTCTGCACGGACCCTTATTGTTAGTTGAAGCAGATAAACACTAGTATACTTTGATAATGACTGAAGAGAAAAATATACATTCAGTGTGTGTACCTCATGTTTGATGGAGTGGGCTGCGTAGTGCAGGTTGTACCCTCCAACCAGCAGGTCCAGAACGGGGCGGTCCCACAGCAGAGTGATGTCATGCATCTGCTTCGCCTAACGAGGGGAGAGAGAGAGAGAGACATGTAGGTCGGGGTGACGGTGAGACGTAGCACTATATGGGGGATAGGGTGTCAGACACCATTCCTCCCCGTGTTAAAGAACAAGAATAAGAATCCTGTGCTAATGCACTTAGCCCGGATTTATCAGCCGAGTTAAAGCTGCAAATGTTAGTTATAGATCTGTCATTATCATCGAAAGCAAGTCTAAGAAGCGGTAGATCTGTTCTATGTTCTCTATTTCTGTACTTCCCGTTCTTAAGTTTATTTTTTGCGTCTTTTACTTTCGGTTTTGTACACCAGCTTCAAACAGCTGAAAGAAAATACACTATATTTGGTTATGGAAAATATATTTCACAGCGGTTTAGATGGTACAATGATTCTCTACACTATACTTGCTTGTTTTGTCACATAAACTGAAATTAGGCGAACTATTAGAATTTTAGCAACCAGGAAATGGCGGAGCGATTTCTGCATAGTGCATCTTTAACATGGCAAGCCTCTCCTAACCCGTATGAAAAGTTACCTGGCGCCGACGAAGATGGCGGCCTCGCGACTAGCTCTTAGGAAACTTTGCAGTATTTCGTTTTTTTATGTATTCTTTTTTACATTATTAGCTCAGAAAGTGTTTTGCATCATTACATACAGCCGGGAAAAACTATTGGATATCAGAGCGGCGGTAACTCACCAGCATTACGACCAGGAATACGACTTTCCCGAAGCAGTTCCTTTGTTTGCTCTCCCCAGGGCAACTGAACTGATTCCAGCGGCTGACCCAAAACATCGCCGGCGGAGGAGAGGCACTCGGAGCGGCCTGCTGGTCTGATTTAGGAGGCGCGCACACCACCCACCGCTTCCAAGTATTCTACTCGCAAATCTTCAATCTTTGGTTAACAAAGTCGACGAACTACAGGCAAGGATTTCTTTCCAGATAGACATCAAGGCCTGTAACATACTCTGTTTCACGGAAACATGGCTTTCTTGGGATATTCTGTCGAAATCGGTCCAGCCAGATGGGTTCTCAGTTCATCGCGCAGACAGGAATAAATATCTCTCCGGGAAGCAGAAGGGCGGAGGTGTGTGTTTCATGATTAACGTAATTGTAGTAACATAGAGGAACTCGAGTCCTTCTGTTCTGTCATGACTTCCCCTCTCCTTGTTCGGACGGCGTTCGGCGGTTGTCGTCACTGGCTTTCTAGCTGCCTCCGATCTACGTTTCTTTTTCCGTTTTGTCTTGATTGCATCCTTGGCATTCATAGTAGAGGTGGACGAGTCCGAGGCTGGGATAGGAGCTGTGCTGTCTCAGCGCTCGGGTACGCCACCAAAGCTCCGCCCCTGTGCTTTCTTTTCGAAGAAGCTCAGCCCGGCGGAGCGAAACTATGATGTGGGGGACCGGGAGCTGTTAGCTGTTGTCAAGGCTCTGAAGGCGTGGAGGCATTGGCTTGAGGGGGCTAAACACCCTTTCCTCATTTGGACTGACCACCGCAATCTGGAGTACATCCGGGCGGCGAGGAGACTGAACCAGGCAAGGTGGGCCATGTTTTTCACCCGTTTTGTTTTCACCCTATCCTACAGACCAGGTTCCCAGAATGCTAAGGCAGATGCACTGTCCCGGATGTATGACACAGAGGAGCGGTCCACGGATCCCACTCCCCTACCTCCGGCTTCTTGCCTGGTGGCACCGGTGGTATGGGAGGTTGACGCAGACATCGAGCGGGCGTTACGTACGGAGCCCACTCCCACCCAGTGTCCAGTTGGGCGTCTGTACATTCCGTCTGATGTCCACGATCGATTGATCTGTTGGGCTCACACGTCACCCTCCTCTGGTCATCCTGGCATCGGTTGGACCGTGCGCTGTCTTAGTGGGAAGTACTGGTGGCCAACTTTAGCTAAGGATGTGAGGGTTTATGCTTCCTCCTGCTCGGTGTGCGCCCAGTGCAAGGCACCTAGACACCTGCCCAGAGGGAAATTACAACCCCTACCCCATTCCACAACGGCCGTGGTCACACCTATTGGTGGACTTCGTGATTGATCTTCCCTCCGTCACGAGGTAACACCACGATCCTGGTCGTTGTGGATCGGTTTTCTAAGTCCTGCAGTCTCCTTCCTTTGCCCGGTCTCCCTACGGCCCTACAGACTGCGGAGGCCCTGTTTACCCACGTCTTCCGGCACTACGGGGTGCCTGAAGATATAGTGTCTGATTGGGGTCCCCAGTTCACATCAAGGGTCTGGAGGGCATTCATGGAACGTCTGGGGGTCTCTGTCAGACTGACCTCAGGTTTTCACCCCGAGAGTAATGGGCAGGTGGAGAGAATTAACCAGGATGTGGGTAGGTTTCTGCGGTCCTATTGCCAGGACCGGCCGGGGGAGTGGGCGGCTTTCATCCCCTCGCAGAGATGGCCCAAAACTCCCTCCGCCACTCCTCCACTAACCTGTCTCCATTTCAGTGTGTACTAGGTTATCAGCCGGTCCTGGCACCATGGCATCAGAGCCAGATCGAGGCACCTGCGGTGGATGAATGGTTTCGGCGCTCGGAGGAGACATGGGACGCTGCCCATGTGCGCCTACAACGGGCCATCAGGCGACAGAAGGCGAGCGCTGACCGCCACCGCAGTGAGGCCCCAGTGTATGCACCGGGGGACCGGGTCTGTCTCTCGACCTGAAACCTGCCCCTTCGCCTGCCCTGCCGGAAGCTGGGTCCGCGGTTTGTGGGGCCATTTAAAGTCCTGAGGAGACTGAACAAGGTATGCTATAGGTTACAGCTCCCCCCTGATTACCGTGTTAACCCCTCGTTCCATGTGTCTCTCCTCAGGCCGGTGGTGGCAGCTGCGGGAGGTTCCTCCGCCCCCTCTGGACATCGAGGGGGTCCCGGCTTATACTGTACGAGCCATCATTCAAGGCGTCGGGCGAGGGGCCTTCAGTAGGAGAGATACTGGGTGCCGGTGGAGGACATCCTGGACCCTTCCTCACTGCAGGAATTTCACCTTCTCCACCCGGATCGTCCTGCGCCTCATCCTCCGGGTCGTCCCCGAGGCCGGTGTCGGCATGCTGCTGGAGCCGCACGTCGTGGGGGGGTACTGTCACGACTTCCGCTGAAGTTGGTGCCTCTCCTTGTTCGGGCGGCGTTCGGCGGTCGTCGACACCGGCTTTCTAGCTGCCACGATCTACGTTTCTTTTTCCATTTGTTTTGTCTTGATTGTACACACCTGGTTCCCATTACATTATATTATTTCCCTATGTAACCCTGTGGTTCCCACATGGTTTTGTGCGTGTTTGTTCTTTGTTTTGTGTCTAAGACTTATGTGAGCTGGTGTGTTTTCCCTGCGTGGAAATTAATGTTGTTTATTTTTCGAGTAAAGTACGTCGTTTACTCAGTTCTGTGTCCTGCGCCTGACTCCGTCCTACCGCTGCACATTGACACTTGACATGTCCACCCGATCTAGAATTTCTCACAATCAAATGCCGACCGTATTATCTCCCAAGATAATTATCTTCGGTTATAGTCACGGCCGTGTACAGTGAGGGAAAAAAGTATTTGATCCCCTGCTGATTTTGATTTACATTTTAATGAGGGAAATAAGTATTTGACCCCTCTGCAAAACATTACTTAGTACTTGGTGGCAAAACCCTTGTTGGCAATCACAGAGGTCAGACGTTTCTTGTAGTTGGCCACCAGGTTTGCACACATCTCAGGTGGGATTTTGTCCCACTCCTCTTTGCAGATCTTCTCCAAGTCATTAAGGTTTCGAGGCTGACGTTTGGCAACTCGAACCTTCAGCTTCCTCCACAGATTTTCTTTGGGATTAAGGTCTGGAGACTGGCTAGGCCACTCCAGGACCTTAATGTGCTTCTTCTTGAGCCACTCCTTTGTTGCCTTGGCCGTGTGTTTTGGGTCATTGTCATGCTGGAATACCCATCCACAACCAATTTTCAATGTCCTGGCTGAGGAAGGAGGTTCTCACCCAAGATTTGACGGTACATGGCCCCGTCCATCGTCCCTTTGATGCGGTGAAGTTGTCCTGTCCCCTTAGCAGAAAAACACCCCCAAAGCATAATGTTTCCACCTCCATGTTTGACGGTGGGGATGGTGTTCTTGGGGTCATAGGCAGCATTCCTCCTCCTCCAAACACGGCGAGTTGAGTTGATGTCAAAGAGCTCCATTTTGGTCTCATCTGACCACAACACTTTCACCCAGTTCTCCTCTGAATCATTCAGATGTTCATTGGCAAACTTCAGACGGGCCTGTATATGTGCTTTCTTGAGCAGGGGGACCTTGCGGGCGCTGCAGGATTTCAGTCCTTCACGGCGTAGTGTGCTACCAATTGTTTTCTTGGTGACTATGGTCCCAGCTGCATTGACAAGATCCTCCCGTGTAGTTCTGGGCTGATTCCTCACCGTTCTCATGATCATTGCAACTCCACGAGGTGAGATCTTGCATGGAGCCCCAGGCCGAGGGAGATTGGCAGTTCTTTTGTGTTTCTTCCATTTGCGAATAATCGCACCAACTGTTGTCACCTTCTCACCAAGCTGCTTGGCGATGGTCATGTAGCCCATTCCAGCCTTGTGTAGGTCTACAATCTTGTCCCTGACATCCTTGGAGAGCTCTTTGGTCTCAGCTCGTTACCTGTATAAAAGACACCTGGGAGCCAGAAATCTTTCTGATTGAGAGGGGGTCAAATACTTATTTCCCTCATTAAAATGCAAATCGATTTATAACATTTTTGACATGCGTTTTTCTGGATTTTGTTGTTGTTATTCTGTCTCTCACTGTTCAAATAAACTTACCATTAAAATTATAGACTGATAATTTTTTTGTCAGTGGGCAAACGTACAAAATCAGCAGGGGATCAAATACTTTTTTCCCTCACTGTATATCCCCCCTCAAGCCGATACCACGACAGCCCTCAAAGAACTTCACTGGACCTTGTACAAACTGGAAACCACATATCCTGAGGCTGCATTTATTGTAGCCGGGGATTTTAACAAAGCAAATTTGAGGACTAGGCTGCCGAAGTTCTATCAACATATCGACTGTTGTACTCGCGCTGCTAAAATCCTCGACCATTGCTCTTCAAACTTCCAGGATGGTTATAAGGCCCTCCCCCGCCCTCCTTTCGGCAAATCTGACCACGACTCCATTTTGCTTCTCCCTTCCTATAGGCAGAAACTCAAACAGGAAGTACCCATGCTAAGGACTATTCAACGCTGGTCTGACCAATCGGAATCCACGCTTCAAGATTGTTTTGATCACGCGGACTGGGATATGTTCCGGCTAGCTTCCGAAAATAATTTAGACATATACACTGAAACGGTGACAGAGTTTATCAGGTAGTGTATAGGTGATGTTGTGCCCACTGTGACTATTAAAACCTACCCTAACTAGAAACTGTGGATAGATGGCAGCATTCGCGCAAATCTGAAAGCGCAAACCACCACATTCAACCATGGCAAGGTGACTGGGAATATGGCAGAATACAAACAGTGTATCTACTCACTCCGCAAGGCAATTAAACTGGCAAAACATCAGTATAGAGACAAAGTGGAGTCGCAATTCAACTGCTCAGACACGAGACGTATGTGGCAGGGTCTACAGACAATCACGGACTACAAAAAGAAAACCAGCCACGTAGCCGACACCGATGTCTCGCTTCCAGACAAGCTAAACACCTTCTTTGCCCGCTTTGAGGATAACACAGTGCCACTGACGAGGCCCACTACCAAGGACTGTGGCCTCTCCTTCTCCATGGCCGACGTGATTAAGACATTTAAGCATGTTAACCCCCGCAAGGCTGCCGGCCCAGACGGCAACCCTAGCCGCGTCCTCAGAGCATGCGCAGACCAGCTGGCTGGTGTGTTCATGGACATATTCAATCTCTCCTTTTCCCAGTCTGCTGTTCCCACATGCTTCAATATGGCCACCATTGTTCCTGTACCCAAGAAAGCAAAGGTAACTGAACTAAATGACTATCGCCCTGTAGCACTCACCTCTGTCATCATGAAGTGCTTTAAGAGACTAGTCAAGGATCATATCACCTCTACCTTACCTGTCACCCTAGACCCACTTCAATTTGCTTACCGCCCCAATATATCCACAGACGATGCAATTGCCATCACACTGCACACTGCCCCATCCCATCTGGACAAGAGGAATACCTATGTAAGAATGCTGTTCATTGACTATAGCTCAGCATTCAACACCATAGTACCCTCCAAGCTCATCATTAAGCTCGAGGCCCTGGGTCTGAACCCCAACCTGTGCAACTGGGTCCTGGACATCCTGACGCCCCCCTCATTAAGCTCGAGGCCCCATCCATCCTCCCCTCAATACGGTGCAGTCGTCCTGTCCCCTTTGCAGAAAAGCATCCCCAAAGAATGATGTTTCCACCTCCATGCTTCACGGTTGGGATGGTGTTCTTGGGGTTGTACTCATCCTTCTTCTTCCTCCAAACACGGCGAGTGGAGTTTAGACCAAAAAGTTATATTTTTGTCTCATCAGACCACATGACCTTCTCCCATTCCTCCTCTGGATCATCCAGATGGTCATTGGCAAACTTCAGACGGGCCTGGACATGCGCTGGCTTGAGCAGGGGGACCTTGCGTGTGCTGCAGGATTTTAATCCATGACGGCGTAGTGTGTTACTAATGGTTTTCTTTGAGACTGTGGTCCCAGCTCTCTTCAGGTCATTGACCAGGTCCTGCCGTGTAGTTCTGGGCTGATCCCTCACCTTCCTCATGATCATTGATGCCCCATGAGGTGAGATCTTGCATGGAGCCCCAGACCGAGGGTGATTGACCGTCATCTTGAACTTCTTCCATTTTCTAATAATTGCGCCAACAGTTGTTCCCTTCTCACCAAGCTGCTTGCCTATTGTCCTGTAGCCCATCCCAGCCTTGTGCAGGTCTACAATTTTATCCCTGATGTCCTTACACAGCTCTCTGGTCTTGGCCATTGTGGAGATGTTGGAGTCTGTTTGATTGAGTGTGTGGACAGGTGTCTTTTATACAGGTAACGAGTTCAAACAGGTGCAGTTAATACAGGTAATGAGTGGAGAACAGGAGGGCTTCTTAAAGAAAAACTAACAGGTCTGTGAGAGCCGGAATTCTTACTGGTTGGTAGGTGATCAAATACTTATATCATGCAATAAAATGCAAATTAATTACTTAAAAATCATATAATGTGATTTTCTGGAGGGCAACTAAGGAGTGGCTCCGTAAGAAGCATCTCAAGGTCCTGGAGTGGCCTAGCCAGTCTCCAGACCTGAACTCAATAGAAAATCTTTGGAGGGAGCTGAAAGTCCGTATTGCCCAGCGACAGCCCCGAAACCTAAAGGATCTGGAGAAGGTCTGTATGGAGGAGTGGGCCAAAATCCCTGCTGCAGTGTGTGCAAACCTGGTCAAGACCTACAGGAAACGTATGATCTCTGTAATTGCAAACAAAGGTTTCTGTACCAAATATTAAGTTCTGCTTTTCTGATGTATCAAATACTTATGTCATGCAATAAAATGCAAATTAATTACTTAAAAATCATACAATGTGATTTTCTGGACCTCTACATGCTTTGTAAGTAGGAAAACCTGCAAAATCGGCAGTGTATCAAATACTTGTTCTCCCCACTGTATGTATATATTCTTAAATCCCATTCCTTACTTTTTTGTGTGTATTGGGTATATGTTGTGTAATTCGTAGATATTACTGCACTGTCGGAGCTAGAAGCACAAGCATTTCGCTACACCCGCTATAACATCTGCTAAACACGTGTATGTGACAAATAACATTTGATTTTATTTGATTTGATTTGACATCTCTGATCACTCCTATTGATCACAGATCCGGTTCATCTAGCTCCAACAGAGTAGGATGAAGAAGTTACCACTGGACACTGATCTGAGGTCAACTTGGTGTTTTTCTCTAGATGGCTGAGGTTAGGTTTTAGGAAGGCTGAGCTGATCCTAGGTCTGTGCCTAAGGGCAACTTCTACCCGGCGTGCCACAGCTAGCTACATCCCTCAGGAGTTACTCTAATAAGAACTGCTATTATCACCACTCACCACATCACAGAGGTAGACAACACACACACACACACACACACACACACACACACACACACACACACACACACACACACACACACACACACACACACTGATAAGTCAGGTGCCTATCGGTTCCCTGAGGCAGAATTGGCTGATAGAAACAGAATGATATTGATATTTAAATATTTACGTGATGTTAAACACTACAATCAGATCAGAGCAGACAGGGACAGCAGCTTTTATTGATCTGAGTGGGTCTCGATAGTCAACACACAAGTCAATGAAAAACACCCATATGGAGAGTACAAACCACACACACCACCAGTTACCTTCTTGGCCCAGAAGTTGAGCTCTTTGCTGACAAGCTGCTGCAGTTCAGAGCGGCAGGAAGTAAACAATCTCATTGATCCGCCCCAGAAACTCGTCCCTCCAGAAATGGGCCTGGGGAGCGAAACAATGAATTCACCAATCAGAGCTTTTCAGAACAGTGGCTCAACCAACCCGTGGTGTATGTGTGTCAGTGAGATGCTGTGATTGGGTATAGGACGAGGGGGTGGGGAGTTACCTTCAGTATCGGGCGAATCACAGCATCCTTAAACTCGTCTGGAGAAAAGGAGCAGTTGACAACTGTTTGTCCATAGTGTGTGTGTGTGTGTGTGGTGTGTGTGTGGGTGTGTCACACCCAGGTTGTCGGCCAGTTTCCTGCGGCTGAGCTCCTGGGCCTCCTGGCGGAGCTGCAATGCATGCTGGGCGATGTCGTCACTGGCCACATTCGAGGTCATGATGAAGATGGCGTCCTTACACTCAATGGTCTTCCCTTTCCCATCTGTAAGACGGCCCTGAGAGAGAGAGAGAGAGAGAGAGAGAGAGAGAGAGAGAGAGAGAGAGAGAGAGAGAGAGAGAGAGAGAGAGAGAGAGAGAGAGCGAGAGAGAGAGAGTGAAACTCAAGGATCTAGAAAAGTGACACAATAGAACCTGTGATTTTGTACGGTTAAAAAACGTTGTGGTGTAGCTGGTGAGCAGCAACATGTGCATACGTGTTTTTCTCAATGCTCCTGTCCAGGGCGAACAATTTACTATTAATACTTCACCAACACCTCCCCTACCGCATTAATTTTATAATATTCCATTTAGCAGACGCTTTTATCCAAAGCGACATACAGTCATGTGCGCATACATTTTTACGTATGGGTGGTCCCGGGGATCGAACCCACTACCCTGGCGTTACAAGCACCATGCTCTACCAATGGAGCTACATTGGACCACCACAATTTTGTAACATTTAATTAGGAATCAAACCCAATTCACTTTTATTTTTATTTTTTTCACCTTTATTTAACCAGGTAAGCCAGTTGAGAACGAGTTCTCATTTACAACTGCGACCTGGCCAAGATAAAGCAAAGCAGTGCAATAAAAACAACAACACAGAGTTACATATGGGGTAAACAAAACATAAAGTCAAAAATACAACAGAAAATATATATACAGTGTGTGCAAATATAGTAAGTTATGAAGGTAAGGCAATAAATAAATAGGCCATAGTGCAAAAATAGTTACAATTTCGTAATTAACACTGGAATGATAGATGTGCAAAAGATGATGTGCAAATAGAGATACTGGGGTGCAAATTAGCAAAATAAATAACAATATGGGGATGTGGTAGTTGGGTGGGCTAATTTCAGAATGGCTGTGTACAGGTGCAGTGATCGGTAAGCTGCTCTGACAACTGACGCTTAAAGTTAGTGAGGGAGATAAGAGTCTCCAGCTTCAGAGATTTTTGCAGTTCGTTCCAGTCATTGGCAGCAGAGAACTGGAAGGAATGGCGGCCAAAGGAGGTGTTCAAATCAAATCAAATCCAATTTTATTGGCCACATGCGCCGAATACAACAGGTGCAGACATTACAGTGAAATGCTTACTTACAGCCCTTAACCAACAGTGCATTTATTTTTAATAAAAAAGTAAAATAAAACAACAACAAAAAAGTGTTGAGAAAAAAAGAGCAGAAGTAAAATAAAATAACAGTAGGGAGGCTATATATAATATAATATGCCATTTAGCAGACGCTTTTATCCAAAGCGACTTACAGTCATGCGTGCATACATTTTTTTTGTGTATGGGTGGTCCCGGGGATCGAACCCACTACCCTGGCGTTACAAGCGCCATGCTCTACCAGCTGAGCTACAGAGGACCAGTGCAGAGTCAATGTGCGGGGGCACCGGCTAGTTGAGGTAGTTGAAGTAATATGTACATGTGGGTAGAGTTAAAGTGACTACGCATAAATAATTAACAGAGTAGCAGCAGCGTAAAAAGATGGGGTGGGGGGGGGGCAGTGCAAATAGTCCAGGTAGCCATGATTAGCTGTTCAGGAGTCTTATGGCTTGGGATAGAAGCTGTTGA
The DNA here is from genome assembly GCF_020615455.1 of Coregonus clupeaformis. Classification (NCBI taxonomy): domain Eukaryota; kingdom Metazoa; phylum Chordata; class Actinopteri; order Salmoniformes; family Salmonidae; genus Coregonus; species Coregonus clupeaformis. The sequence continues at coordinate 28,367,478 of NC_059196.1, read as the reverse complement.
GAAGTCTTTTGGACCTAGACTTGGCATTCCGGTACCGCTTGCCATGCGGTAGCAGAGAGAACAGTCTATGACTAGGGTGGCTGGAGTCTTTGACAATTTTGAGGGCCTTCCTCTGACACCGCCTGGTATAGAGGTCCTGGATGGCAGGAAGCTTGGCCCCAGTGACGTACTGGGCCGTGCGCACTACCCTCTGTAGTGCCTTGCGGTCGGAGGCCAAGCAGTTGCCATACCAGGCGGTGATGCAACCAGTCAGGATGCTTTCGATGGTGCAGCTGTAGAATTTTTTGAGGATCTGAGGACCCATGCCAAATCTTTTCAGTCTCCTGAGGGGGAATAGGCTTTGTCGTGCCATGATAGTTTGGACCATGATAGTTTGTTGGTGATGTGGACACCAAGGAAATTGAAGCTCTCAACCTGTTCCACTACAGCCCCGTCGATGAGAATGGGGGCGTGCTCAGTCCTCTATTTTTTCCTGTAGTCCACAATCATCTCCTTTGTCTTGGTCACGTTGAGGGAGAGGTTGTTATCCTGGCACCACACGGCCAGGTCTCTGACCTCCTGCCTATAGGCTGTCTCATCATTGTCGGTGATCAAGCCTACCACTGTTGTGTCGTCGGCAAACTTAATGATGGTTTTGGAGTCGTGCCTGGCCATGCAGTCATGGGTGAACAGGGAGTACAGGAGGGGACTGAGCACGCACCCCTGAGGGGCTCCCGTGTTGAGGATCAGTGTGGCAGATGTGTTGTTATGAAATGACCAGTATGAAAATGTACGCACTCACTAACTGTAAGTCACTCTGGATAAGAGCGTCTGCTACATGACTCAAAATGACCAGCTCGGAAACCAGATTGCATAGGAGAGAAGGTACGGTGGGATTCGAAATTGTCGATGATCTGTTTGTTAACTTGGCTTTTAAATACTTTCGAAAGGCAGGGCAGGATGGATATAGGTCTGCAACAGTTTGGATCTAGAGTGTCACCCCCTTTGCCACTAATTTAGCAATTCTTCCTGCCACGAGTCACAAAAGAGCAGGACTCTACTAAAGCCTCGGGCTCAACGGACACTGACACGGACATTGACACAGACTCTGACCCCAACCCGACCTAGCCAAGGAAATGGCGGCTATCACTAAGTCTGGACAGACTGTACTGGCTAAGGTGGAGTCACTATCCACTGACCTATCCGCACAAACAGCCACTCAGGTCAACACAAAGATCGACTTCGTTAAAGAAGACTTGGCTAAACAGGACACCCGTCTGAATAGCCTGGAAGGCGGCGGCGCAAATGCTTACTCGGATAAAGTGGTGACACTGGAAGAGCAAGTCACCCGGCTATCATCAGATGTCGTCAAACTTACTTCCAAGGTCGAGGACCTCGAGGACAGACAGCGCCGGGGGAACGGTCGCATTTTCGACATAAGAGAGGGACTCGAGACCGTAGGCGAATTGTGGCCTACCCTGTTCATAGCTAAACTGCTACATGAAATTCTAGGCCTCGATTATGCCCCCACCCTTGACCGTGCACACAGAAGCTTACAGTCCGCACCGAAGAATGGGGAGCCGCCCAGACCCATCGTAGTCAAATTCCACTACTTTCAGGAGAAGGAGGATGACCTCCGTATGGCATCACGAGCGACCCCATCACCCGGGACGGCCAGAAGATTTGCATTTACCCGGACTACACGGCGGCAGTCATGAAGAAGAGGTCAGCCTTCAACGAGGTGAGGGGGCTCCTACATCACTGTCTGGACACCAAGTTCTGCATTCTCTACCCAGCAGTGCTGAGGATCACTCCCTCCGGCGAGCAGAAGACATTCGTGGACCCAACCAGGGCCAAAGAATACATTGTCGTGCACCTACATCCACAGGAGGACAGGCGACATTCGACTAACTAGCCATTGTAGGCCCATACTCTGCCCCTGACCCTACACTAGCCATGCTAACGCGACTAAGGACCAACTAGTGAACTCATCTCTTGATTAGAAATGTGCCTCCACCCTGCTGCCAAAAAAGGACATTATTCTTCCAGTAACTTAACGTTATGAACAATGATGGTATGTATTTGGTGCCATGTTCTCACAAGGACAATATATTTTGAATAGTATTTTATTTACAGTACATGGCACAATTAGCTTTTACCAACTAGTTACGTCTGGACAGCCTCGGTGCTAGGCGGCGTGGTACTAATTAGCCTAGTCGCTACCTAAGGCTAGCCACTGAGCTCTCTATTTCCATGCCTCAATAGGAAACCCTACTAACATACTGTGAGCATGTTTAATACCTACAAGATTGTACTCCCAAAGGACCACGTGTATTATTCTTTTACTATTTGACTGGTTGGTCCGCCTTGGTGCTTAGTGGCTGCTGGCATGGGACCGCAGGTTGTACAGCCGAGTGAACACTGCAGGACGGGTATTAATTACCAAGCGTTTGCCAGTCATTTTTCAGTGTTCTGGCTTGTTAGGGTGTTCAACCAAGGGTTACATTTATAAAAAAGTTGAATTATACTGGGTTTGTTTTCCTATTTTTTGTTGTAGATTTGTTTTGTCATCCCAAGTGGATGGGGTTGGTCATGGGGGGGAGGAGCGGAACATATACCTCCTTTATTTTGATTTTTTTTACAATTATCCTTCAAATATGCATATTGCATGAGATACATTAGAGAACTGAGGTGGTTCCCTCCAGAATCTTTTCCCTATGTGTAAACTTGATTATGTTCGCCCTGGATAGAGCTCTACTGAGGTTCGGTTTAACATGGTAGTATTTTGCTCTAGTCTAGGAGAGGTACAGTGCCTTGCAAAAGTACAGTGGGGAAAAAAAGTATTTAGTCAGCCACCAATTGTGCAAGTTCTCCCACTTAAAAAAATGAGAGAGGCCTGTAATTTTCATCATAGGTACACGTCAACTATGACAGACAAATTGAGAATTTTTTTTCCAGAAAATCACATTGTAGGATTTTTAATAAATTTATTTGCAAATTATGGTGGAAAATAAGTATTTGGTCACCTACAAACAAGCAAGATTTCTGGCTCTCACAGACCTGTAACTTCTTCTTTAAGAGGCTCCTCTGTCCTCCACTCGTTACCTGTATTAATGGCACCTGTTTGAACTTGTTATCAGTAAAAAGACACCTGTCCACAACCTCAAACAGTCACACTCCAAACTCCACTATGGCCAAGACCAAAGAGCTGTCAAAGGACACCAGAAACAAAATTGTAGACCTGCACCAGGCTGGGAAGACTGAATCTGCAATAGGTAAGCAGCTTGGTTTGAAGAAATCAACTGTGGGAGCAATTATTAGGAAATGGAAGACATACAAGACCACTGATAATCTCCCTCGATCTGGGGCTCCACGCAAGATCTCACCCCGTGGGGTCAAAATGATCACAAGAACGGTGAGCAAAAATCCCAGAACCACACGGGGGGACCTAGTGAATGACCTGCAGAGAGCGGGACCAAAGTAACAAAGCCTACCATCAGTTACACACTACGCCGCCAGGGACTCAAATCCTGCAGTACCAGACGTGTCCCCCTGCTTAAGCCAGTACATGTCCAGGCCCGTCTGAAGTTTGCTAGAGTGCATTTGGATGATCCAGAAGAGGATTGGGAGAATGTCATATGGTCAGATGAAACCAAAATAGAACTTTTTGGTAAAAACTCAACTCGTCGTGTTTCGAGGACAAAGAATGCTGAGTTGCATCCAAAGAACACCATACCTACTGTGAAGCATGGGGGTGGAAACATCATGCTTTGGGGCTGTTTTTCTGCAAAGGGACCAGGGACGACTGATCCGTGTAAAGGAAAGAATGAATGGGGCCATGTATCGTGAGATTTTGAGTGAAAACCTCCTTCCATCAGCAAGGGCATTGAAGATGAAACGTGGCTGGGTCTTTCAGCATGACAATGATCCCAAACACACCGCCCGGGCAACGAAGGAGTGGCTTCGTAAGAAGCATTTCAAGGTCCTGGAGTGGCCTAGCCAGTCTCCAGATCTCAACCCCATAGAAAATCTTTGGAGGGAGTTGAAAGTCTGTGTTGCCCAGCGACAGCCCCAAAACATCACTGCTCTAGAGGAGATCTGCATGGAGGAATGGGCCAAAATACCAGCAACAGTGTGTGAAAACCTTGTGAAGACTTACAGAAAATGTGTGACCTGTGTCATTGCCAACAAAGGGTATATAACAAAGTATTGAGAAACTTTTGTTATTGACCAAATACTTATTTTCCACCATAATTTGCAAATAAATTCATTAAAAATCCTACAATGTAATTTTTGGAATTTTTTTTCTCATTTTGTCTGTCATAGTTGACGTGTACCTATGATGAAAATTACAGGCCTCTCTCATCTTTTTAAGTGGGAGAACTTGCACAATTGGTGGCTGACTAAATACTTTTTTCCCCCACTGTATAAAAAATAAATAACGGAAAAGTGGTGAGTGCATACAGTGAGGGAAAAAAGTATTTGATCACCTGCTGAATTAGTAAGTTTGCCCACTGACAAAGACATGATTAGTCTATAATTTTAATGGTAGGTTTATTTGAACAGTGAGAGACAGAATAACAACAAAAAAATCCAGAAAAACGCATGTCAAAAATGTTATAAATTGATTTGCATTTTAATGAGGGAAATAAGTATTTGACCCCTCTGCAAAACATTACTTAGTACTTGGTGGCAAAACCCTTGTTGGCAATCACAGAGGTCAGACGTTTCTTGTAGTTGGCCACCAGGTTTGCACACATCTCAGGAGGGATTTTGTCCAACTCCTCTTTGCAGATCTTCTCCAAGTCATTAACCCTCCCGTTGTCCTAGGGTCAAAATGACCCGCCACTGTGTTGAACCAACTTTATTTAATTTTTATATTTTTTTGATCATTTGTGAGAAGGAGGCAGTGATACTTTCTTTAAAGTCTCACTGCCTCCTTCTCACAAATGATCCCCAAAATATAAAAATTAAATAAAGTTGGTTCAACACAGTGGCGGGTCATTTTGACCCAAAGACAACGGGAGGGTTAAGGTTTCGAAGCTGACGTTTGGCAACTCGAACCTTCAGCTCCCTCCACAGATTTTCTATGGGATTAAGGTCTGGAGACTGGCTAGGCCACTCCAGGACCTTAATGTGCTTCTTCTTGAGCCACTCCTTTGTTGCCTTGGCCGTGTGTTTTGGGTCATTGTCATGCTGGAATACCCATCCACGACCCATTTTCAATGCCCTGGCTGAGGGAAGGAGGTTCTCACCCAAGATTTGACGGTACATGGCCCCGTCCATCGTCCCTTTGATGCAGTGAAGTTGTCCTGTCCCCTTAGCAGAAAAACATCCCCAAAGCATAATGTTTCCACCTCCATGTTTGACGGTGGGGATGGTGTTCTTGGGGTCATAGGCAGCATTCCTCCTCCTCCAAACACGGCGAGTTGAGTTGATGCCAAAGAGCTCCATTTTGGTCTCATCTGACCACAACACTTTCACCCAGTTCTCCTCTGAATCATTCAGATGTTCATTTTTTAAACTTCAGACAATGTGCTTTCTTGAGCAGGGGGACCTTGCGGGCACTGCAGGATTTCAGTCGTTCACGGCGTAGTGTGTTACCAATTGTTTTCTTGGTGACTATGGTCCCAGCTGGATCATTGACAAGATCCTCCTGTGTAGTTCTGGGCTGATTCCTCACCGTTCTCATGATCATTGCAACTCCACGAGGTGAGATCTTGCATGGAGCCCCAGGCCGAGGGAGATTGACAGTTCTTTTGTGTTTCTTCCATTTGCGAATAATTGCACCAACTGTTGTCGCCTTCTCACCAAGCTGCTTGGCGATGGTCTTGCAGCCCATTCCAGCCTTGTTTAGGTCTCCAATCTTGTCCCTGACATCCTTGGAGAGCTTTTAACGACTCCCACACAGTAGAATGAGTCATGTCAGGGGTGCAGTTGATCTGTAAAAAGACATCAATGTGAGTTGATATGTATTTTTTAAAGGCACTACAGGACAGTAGTAGTGGGTGAAGTCACCATGCGCGTTGTGACGCAGTACTGTCCGGAAAGCGGATATCTAGCTGGACAGGGCTATGGTCTGAGATAACGATGCTGTGATATTGGCTATTAGTTATAAAAGGAAGAATTCTATTGTCCAGCAGGAAAAAGTCAATCCTAGAATATGAGTGGTGGACTGGAGAAAAAAATGAGTATTGTTTAGCAGTGGGATTGCTCCTCCTCCATGGATCAGACAAATTATAGTATTCTAGAAATTAGTTGATTACTGCTCCTGATTTTGAAATTACGTTGTTGGGATTCGGTCTGGATCTGTCTAGACTTGGATGTAATACACAATTGATATCTCCGCCCAGTATGAAATTATGTGGTCCTCTGTAGCTCAACTGGTAGAGCACGGCGCTTGTAACGCCAAGGTAGTGGGTTCGATCCCCGGGACCACCCCTACACAAAAATGTATGCACACATGACTGTAAATCGCTTTGGATTAAAGCGTCTGCTAAATGGCATATTATTATTTATGAGAGTTAAGGTTGGGAAGTGTTGCAATGAGGTCTGAGAAAAATTTAGCGTCATCCCAATTAGGACAATAGAGGTTAGCCAGAACAACCTGTGTGCTAAACAATTTCCCCATCCCTATAATGTATCTGCCATTAGTATCTGAAATTACTTTGGAGGAGACAAACGGTGTGTCTGATAAGGACGGCTGCCCCTCTGGCCTTATCAAAGTTGGAGTGAAATATTTGGTCGACCCATCCTCTCTTTCGTTTATCATGGTCGCTGGACCGGAGATGGGTCTCTTGGAGAAAAACAATGTCTGGACATAAAGACTTAAGATAAGCATACACTCAGCTACGCTTGACCACATGGTTAATTCCTTTTTAAGTTCCAGCTGATAAAGCAAGTGGAGCCTAGAGTATGTGAATTAGGCAGTCATAGTAATTAGAAATGAATGTTAGTACAATCACATGGCCAGTATGCTGAAAGGTCAGAGTAATAAAATATATATAAAATAAAAAACAGCTAAAAACAACAAAATAACCAGAAGAAAACCTTGGACCCCTATGGTGGCTTTCCCCCTGTTGGAAGACTGCATCTACAGTGGCTTGCGAAAGTATTCACCCCTTTGGCATTTTTCCTATTTTGTTGCCTTACAACCTGGAATTAAAATAGATTTTTGGGGGGTTTGTATATCATTTGATTTACACAACATGCCTACGACTTTGAAGATGCAATTTTTTTGTGTGTGTGAAACTAACAAGAAATAAGACAAAAAAACAGAAAACTTGAGCGTGCATAACTATTCACCCCCCCAGAGTCAATACTTTGTAGAGCCACCTTTTGCAGCAATTACAGCTGCAAGTCTCTTGGGGTATGTCTCTATAAGCTTGGCACATCTAGCCACTGGGATTTTTTCCCATTCTTCAAGGCAAAACTGCTCCAGCTCCTTCAAGTTGGATGGGTTCCGCTGGTGTACAACAATCTTTAAGTCATACCACAGATTCTCAATTGGATTGAGGTCTGGGCTTTGACTAGGCCATTCTAAGACATTTAAATGTTTCCCCTTAAACCACTCGAGTGTTGCTTTAGCAGTATGCTTAGGGTCATTGTCCTGCTGGAAGGTGAACCTTCGTCCCAGTCTCAAATCTCTGGAAGACTGAAACAGGTTTCCCTCAATAATTTTCCCTGTATTTAGCACCATCCATCATTCCTTCAATTCTGAGAAGTTTCTCAGTCCCTGCTGATGAAAAACATCCCCACAGCATGATGCTGCCATCACCATGCTTCACTGTGGGGATGGTGTTCTCGGGATGATGAGAGGTGTTGGGTTTGCGCCAGACACAGCGTTTTCCTTGTTGGCCAAAGAGCTCAAATGGTTTAAAATGGTCCTCTGTGGAGCTTTGCAGCTCCTTCAGGGTTATCTTTGGTCTCTTTGTTGCCTCTCTGATTAATGCCCTCCTTGCCTGGTCTGTGAGTTTTGGTGGGCGGCCCTCTCTTGGCAGGTTTGTTGTGGTGCCATATTCTTTCCATTTTGTGGACTTTATTTAACTAATTATAAAGGTAATTGGTTGCACCAGATCTTATTTAGGGGCTTCATAGCAAATGGGGTGAATACATACAGTGAGGGAAAAAAGTATTTGATCCCCTGCTGATTTTGTACGTTTGCCCACTGACAAAGAAATGATCAGTCTATAATTTTAATGGTAGGTTTATTTGAACATTGAGAGACAGAATAACAACAACAAAATCCAGAAAAACGCATGTCAAAAATGTTATAAATTGATTTGCATTTTAATGAGGGAAATAAGTATTTGACCCCCTCTCAATCAGAAAGATTTCTGGCTCCCAGGTGTCTTTTATACAGGTAATGAGCTGAGATTAGGAGCACACTCTTAAAGGGAGTGCTCCTAATCTCAGCTTGTTACCTGTATAAAAGACACCTGTCCACAGAAGCAATCAATCAATCAGATTCCAAACTCTCCACCATGGCCAAGACCAAAGAGCTCTCCAAGGATGTCAGGGACAAGATTGTAGACCTACACAAGGCTGGAATCGGCTACAAGACCATCGGCAAGCAGCTTGGTGAGAAGGTGACAACAGTTGGTGCGATTATTTGCAAATGGAAGAAACACAAAAGACCTGTCAATCTCCCTCGGCCTGGGGCTCCATGCAAGATCTCACCTCATGGAGTTGCAATGATCATGAGAACGGTGAGGAATCAGCCCAGCACTACACAGGAGGATCGTGTCAATGATCTCAAAGCAGCTGGGACCATAGTCACCAAGAAAACAATTGGTAACACACTACGCCGTGAACGACTGAAATCCTGCAGTGCCCGCAAGGTCCCCCTGCTCAAGAAAGCACATATACATGCCCGTCTGAAGTTTGCCAATGAACATCTGAATGATTCAGAGGAGAACTGGGTGAAAGTGTTGTGGTCAGATGAGACCAAAATGGAGCTCTTTGGCATCAGCTCAACTCGCCGTGTTTGGAGGAGGAGGAATGCTGCCTATGACCCCAAGAACACCATCCCCACGTCAAACATGGAGGTGGAAACATTATGCTTTTGGGGTGTTTTTCTGCTAAGGGGACAGGACAACTTCACCGCATCAAAGGGACGATGGACGGGGCCATGTACCGTCAAATCTTGGGTGAGAACCTCCTTCCCTCAGCCAGGGCATTGAAAATGGGTCGTGGATGGGTATTCCAGCATGACAATGACCCAAAACACACGGCCAAGGCAACAAAGGAGTGGCTCAAGAAGAAGCACATTAAGGTCCTGGAGTGGCCTAGCCAGTCTCCAGACCTTAATCCCATAGAAAATCTGTGGAGGGAGCTGAAGGTTCGAGTTGCCAAACGTCAGCCTCGAAACCTTAATGACTTGGAGAATATCTGCAAAGAGGAGTTGGACAAAATCCCTCCTGAGATGTGTGCAAACCTGGTGGCCAACTACAAGAAACGTCTGACCTCTGTGATTGCCAACAAGGGCTTTGCCACCAAGTACTAAGTCATGTTTTGCAGAGGGGTCAAATACTTATTTCCCTAAATTAAAATGCAAATCAATTGATAACATTTTTGACATGCGTTTTTCTGGATTTTTTTGTTGTTATTCTGTCTCTCACTGTTCAAATAAACCTACCATAAAAATTATAGACTGATCATTTCTTTGTCAGTCGGCAAACGTACAAAATCAGCAAGGGATCAAATACTTTTTTCCCTCACTGGTATATATATATTTTTTGTTTGTTGGTATTTTACCCCCTTTTTCTCCCCATTTTTGTGGTATCCAATTGGAAGTTACAGTCTTGTCCCATCGCTGCAACTCGTGCGTCCTCCGAAACACAACCCAACCGAGCTGCACTGTTTCTTGACACAGTGCCCACTTAACCCGGAAGCCAGCCGCACCAATGTGCCGGAGGAAACACCGTACACCTGGCGACCGAGTGGGCGATGGGACAAGAACATCCCTGCCAGCCAAACCCTCCCCTACTCTGGACGACGCTGGGCCAATTGTACGCCGCCCCATGGGTCTCCTGGTCTCGGCCGGCTGCGACAGAGCCTGGTTAAAAGCATATCTAAGGGGCAAAATTATTTCATACACAAAGTATGACAACAAATAGCGCACTAAATGCTTATCGGAGCTATCTCAACTCATTCTAGATGTGGACAACAGATATGGAGCTATCTCAACTCATTCTAGATGTGGACAACAGATATGGAGCTATCTCAACTCATTCTAGATGTGGACAACAGATATGGAGCTATCTCAACTCATTCTAGATGTGGACAACAGATATGGAGCTACCTCAACTCATTCTAGATGTGGACAACAGATATGCCTCTTCTCCGACTCCTGAACTCTACAAAGAGAGACTGCTACACCAATCGGAATTTGACAATCTTTCCACTAAACAAACGGAGCAGCGTCTGTTTAAGTCGAGTCAGACATTTTATGAACACGGAGAGAAAGCTGGCAAGTTGTTATCTCACCAGCTTCGACAATCCACTGCTAGCAGCACCATACCTGAAATCTGTGTTGCAGCTGATTTAACTTCTACCAATCCCAACGAAATGAACAATCAATTTAAGCAATTATATTCTGCTCTTTCCTCGTCAGAGGCTCTTCCTGACATCTCATATGCATGCATTTCTAGACAATCTGGACATCCCCTGTCTCAATTCAGATGAACAAACTAACATGGATGCCTCAATAAGTGATGATGAAGCTACTCGGGCAATCCAGTCCAGAGCGGTAAAACTCCTGGGCCTGATGGCTTCCCTGTTGAATTTTATAAATCATTCTCCTCTAAACTATCCCCTATTATCAGCTCAATGTACAATGGACTCCTTCCTAGTCAGAAACTGCTCCAGACACTTACCCAGGCGACTGTTTTCGTTTTGCTTAAAAAAGGACAAGAATCCCCTAGACTGTGGCTCATAACGGCCAATAAGCCTTTTGTGCTGCGTTCTTAAAATTCTCACTAAGGTCCTCTCTCGCCGTTTAGAGACAATGATGCCTAATATAATTAACTCTGACCAAACCGGATTTATCTCAGGTAGGTAATCTTTCTATAATATGCGGCGGCTATTTCATGTTCTTTGTTCTACCCACTCAACTCCACAGCCAGAGGTCAGAGGTTAAACCTAACAAAAAGTGTGCTCCTCCCCATTAATCAGTTAGCAGAAGGTACTGGGTATGCCAATTTCCCGTTTAAGGTGGAGCATCAGGTCTTTACTTATAGCCGTCATTGTAAATAAGAATTTGTTCTTAACTGACTTGCCTAGTTAAATAAAGGTTAAATAAAGGTTAAATAAAGGTTTTAAAAAAGGATAAAGGTCACACGCTCATTTAAGGCTCTGTTTAAACATAACTGCAAAACACTCCTGGAGCGCACTAAGCAGGATTTCATAAGGTGGTCGTCTCTTCCCATTTCATTAGCAGGTCACATTCATTCTGTTAAAATGACTGTACTACCTAGGTTTTTGTACTTCTTCCAAATTATTCCCATTTTTCTGCCAAAGTCGATGTTCAAACAACTGGATAGCTACATTTCCAACTTCATTTGGAATAAGTCAAATCCACGATTGAGAAAGGTATATCTAGAGAGACGGAAACCCCCAGGCGGGCTGGCCTTCCTTTACACTACTACTGGTCAGCAAATATATCTGAATGTGTTTATTGGGTTTCTACATTTGGAAACAAGGATGGTCCAACCTGGGCCTGTCAGCTTCCTGCTTCCCCTGTTTGTCTCCTGGCCTCTAGAGGTCAGCTGTGTTCCCCTTTGCCTTAGTTTTTCCTCATGTGTCCTAATTAGCTTATCTATGTCACCTGTGCCTTGTTTCCCCTTGAGTATTTTAGCTGTGTGTTTTCCCCTTGTTTCTCACTTGGTTATTGCGTCCTGTCTATGTGTCTCCTGCTTTGTCCCACCGTATCAGTCCTAGTAAGTTATTCGAAGTTATCTTTAGTTTGTTTTTCTCCCCTCGGGGAGTTGTTTTGTTTTGCCTCCTGTTTTGAACATTAAATCTACTTACCTGGAGTATTGCCTGGGGTGTTTCATTTGGGTCCTACAACATCTCCTCTGTGGCAAGGGGTAGTACCCCCAGCTCTACACATTTGAGACCGGAGTTCTAGCCCGGCTTGTGACAGAATAACCAAGTCAATCATGGACCCAGAAACACTCAGTTCCCAGGACCTGTTGGCGGTGATCATTCGACATGAGGCTTCTTTCCAGCGCCATGAAGCCGTTCTCAGCCGACAAGAGGAGCTGATGGCTAGACATTCTCAACTCCTGGCCGAAATGATGAGTTCCCTTCACCAGCTCTTTGAACGCCTCCTTGGTTCTCCCCCTTCCCCCGGTCACCTCCCAGTGACGACAGGCCTTCTCGGTTGGCGGAGCCCCGACTACCACCTCCCAAGCCCTTTTCTGGGGATCCAAGCTCTTGTCAGGGTTTCCTCACCCAATGCTCCCTCACCTTCGAGCTCCAACCCTCAAGTTTTCCCACAGACCGTTCCAAGATTGCCTACCTCATTACCCTTCTTTCAGACAAGGCGCTCGCCTGGGCCTCTGCGGTGTGGCAGTCCCAGGAGGCCTGTTGTGACTCCCACGCTGCATTTGTAGAAGAGTTCAAGCGGGTGTTCGATCATCCTGTCAGTGGGCGGGAGGCTTCCAAGCGCCTACTGTCTCTCCGTCAGGGCCCCAAGCACGGCAGATTTTGCCATTGAGTTCCGAACCATAGCAGCAAGGAGCGGATGGAATGATGAAGCGCTGAGGGTCTGCTTTCAGGGAGGGTTATCTGAGCCCCTTCAAGATGAGTTAGCCACCCGTGAACCAGCTGAAGATCTCGAGTCCCTCATAGCCTTGGCCATCCGCCTGGACAATCGTCTAAGAGAGCGGAGAACGGCTCGCCGTCAGGTGTCTCAGTCCCAAGTTCCTCTGAGCAGCTCTGTTTCTCCTGTTTGGACTCCGTCATTCAGAGCTGCCCCGGCTCCTGAACTGCCCCAGGATTCCCCGGAGAGCATGCAGTTAGGCCGTTCCAGGCTTTCTTCCAATGAAAGGGAACGTCGCATGAGGGAGCGTCGGTGCCTCTACTGCGGGGTTGCCGGCCACTTCCGCTCCACTTGCCCCGAGCTTTCGGGAAACGCCTGTCCCCGCCCAGCTACAGGAGGGTTGTGATGGGGAAAATTAGAGCTCCTCCTACTAACGCGGTCCTAGCTATTCCAGCCACTCTGTCCTGGGAGGGCCACCAGCATCGGGTTCAGGCTATGATCGATTCCGGTGCCGCAGGTGATTTTATGGATGTAACCTTGGCTAAGGAACTTAAGATCCCTACCCAACTACTTCCTCAACCCCAGGCAGTTACAGCCTTGGATGGCAGACCTCTGGAACCAGGAAAAGTTATTGAGGCGACTCAGTCCCTGCGACTTACCATCTCTCAACACCAGCAGGAGGAGACCTTCTATCTCATTGACTCTCCCGAGTATCCTATTATCCTGGGTCACCCTTGGCTATGCAGACATAATCCCCAGATCGACTGGCCTACTGGCACCATTCTTAGCTGGGGTCCCACTTGCCAACTCACCTGCATGCTTCAGAGTTCCTCAGCCCCTAGTACCCAGTTTCAAGAGTCTGTTGACGTCTCCCGAGTCCCCAGTGTTTACCATCGGTTCAAAGCAGTGTTCAGCAAGGCCCGGGCTACTGCCTTACCGCCTCATCGCACTTATGACTGTGCCATTGATCTACTCCCTGGGTGCTGCCCTCCTAGAGGTCGGATCTTTTCCTTGTCCTCCCCCGAGCACGCAGCTATGGACACCTACATTAAGGAGTCCTTGGCAGCCGGCCTCATCTATGCCTCTACTTCCCCGGCTGGGGCGGGCTTCTTTTTGTTGAAAAGAAAGACGGGGGTCTGAGGCCTTGTATTGATTACCGGGGACTCAACAAGATCACGGTTCGGAATCGATACCCTCTTCCTCTCATGGCCACTGCTTTTGAGCTGCTTCAAGGGGCTTCCATTTTTACTAAGCTGGATCTCCGCAATGCTTACCATCTCGTGCGGATCCGGCCAGGAGACGAATGGAAGACGGCGTTCAACACGCCCACGGGACACTATGAATATCGGGTGATGCCGTTCGGGCTCACCAATGCCCCCGCAGTATTCCAAGCCCTGATTAATGATGTTCTCCGGGATATGCTTAATCTGTTCGTCTTCGTGTACCTGGACGATATCCTCATCTTCTCGAGGTCACTGAAGGAGCATGAGGGGCATGTTAGCCGGGTTCTCCAGAGGCTCCTTGACAATCACCTCTACGTTAAGCCTGAGAAGTGTGAATTTCATGTTTCTCAGACTCAGTTTCTCGGGTTTATTGTCACTCCCGGGCACCTAGAGATGGATCCCAAGAAGGTCAAGGCGGTCCACGATTGGCCCACACCTGCCACGGTCAAGGAGGTTCAACGGTTCATTGGCTTTTCTAACTTCTATCGGAAGTTCATTAAGAATTTCAGCTCGGTGGTAGCCCCCTTGACGACGCTTACCAAGGGAGGAGGGACCAAGATTCACTGGGGTCCGGAAGCAGCAGGGGCCTTCGAGGATCTCAGCGCCGCTTCACTTCTGCTCCGATTCTGGTGACCCCTGACCCAGAGAGACCTTTCGTGGTGGAGGTGGACGCCTCAGAGGTGGGGGTGGGAGCCGTCCTGTCTCAGAGGGGTGCGGATGGGAGATTACACCCTTGTGCCTTCATGTCTCGCCGCCTGTCTGAGGCCGAGCGCAACTACCACGTGGGGATCTAGAGTTGCTTGCGGTTAAACTGGCCTTGGAAGAGTGGCGCCATTGGCTTGAGGGGGCTCAGCACCCTTTCCAGGTTCTCACAGACCACAAGAACCTGGAATATCTCCAACAGGCTAAGCGGATGAACCCTCGGCAAGCACGATGGTCCCTTTTCTTTAATCGATTCCAGTTCATCCTGACTTACCGACCTGGCACCAAGAACGTCAAGCCGGATGCTCTGTCTCGAGTCTATTCTCCCGAGGTACAAGAGAAGCCCTTGGCATCGATTATTCCGAGGTCTAGGATCGTCGCACCTCTTCAGTGGGAACTAGAAAGAGGGTGCGAGAAGCTCTTGCCCATGAGCCCGATCCAGGCGGTGGTCCTGCCGGTCGCCTGTACGTTCCTCTCTCGGTTCGGGCCCGCGTCTTGCAGTGGGGTCATGAGTCGCCCTTGACATGCCATCCTGGCAGTGCTCGCACACTGGAGTTCCTCCGACGGCGGTTTTGGTGGCCGTCCATCAAGAAGGACGTGCAGGTCTATGTTGAGGCCTGCCCTGTGTGCAACCAGGGAAAGTCGACACGCCAGCGACCCCAGGGACTGCTCCATCCCTTACCTGTTCCTCGAAGGCCATGGTCACACCTTTCTCTGGACTTTGTTACGGGGACTTCCTCTATCCCAGGGCAACACCGTCATCCTTGTGGTGGTAGACCGTTTCTCTAAGGCTGCCCGGTTTATTCCCCTGCCCAAGCTGCCCTCGGCTAAGGAGACTGCGGAGCTCCTCATGAACCATGTCTTCCGGATATTTGGCATTCCCCTGGACGTGGTCTCTGACCGAGGTCCCCAATTCTCGTCCCGGTTTTGGGGGGCCTTCTGCAGGCTTATTGGGGCCACAGCCAGCCTATCGTCAGGATTCCATCCAGAGTCTAATGGCCAAACGGAACGGATTAATCAGGATCTGGAGACCACCCTGCGGTGTATGGCGGCCAGTAATCCCACGTCTTGGGCCACCTATATCATTTGGGCTGAATATGCCCACAACACCCTCCAGTCCTCAGCCACCGGATTGTCCCCCTTCGAATGCCAGTTCGGTTACAACCCTCCTTTGTTTCCAGAGGAGGAGGCGCAAGTTGGTGTTCCCTCGGCCCAGCGCTTTGTCCAACGCTGTGGCGGACCTGGAAGAAGGCCAGGTGTACCCTCCTTCGGACCTTCCAGAGATACCAAAGTCAGGCTAATCGCCACCGCCGGACGGCCCCTAGTTTCCGAGCTGGTCAGAGAGTTTGGTTGGCCACTAAGAACTTGCCCCTCCGGGTCGAATCCAAGAAGCTTTCCCAGAGATACATCGGCCCTTTCCGCATTTCTAGAAAGGTTAACCCTGTGTCGTATCGTTTAGTTCTGCCTCGCTCCCTTAGAGTTAACCCCACTTTCCATGTTTCACTCCTTAAACCTGTCTTGTCTTCTCCTTTTGCCCCCCACACAGACCCCCGCCACCTCCCAGGATCATAGACGGCCAGCCAGCCTACACAGTCCGCCGGATACTGGACTCCCCGGAGGGTCCAGAACTCTCTGCAGTATCTGGTGGACTGGGAGGGCTACGGGCCAGAGGAGCGCTCCTGGGTTCCGGCCAGGGACATCCTGGACCCAGGGTTGATCCGAGATTTTCGCACCCTGGGGCCAGGGTGTTCTGGAAGGAACGTCAGGAGTCGTTCCTAGAGGAGGGGGTCCTGTCAGCTTCCTGCTTCCCCTGTTTGTCTCCTGGCCTCTAGAGGTCAGCTGTGTTCCCCCTTTGCCTTAGTTTTTCCTCATGTGTCCTAATTAGCTTATCTATGTCACCTGTGCCTTGTTTCCCCCTTGAGTATTTTAGCTGTGTGTTTTCCCCTTGTTTCTCACTTGGTTATTGCGTCCTGTCTATGTGTCTCCTGCTTTGTCCCACCGTATCAGTCCTAGTAAGTTATTCGAAGTTATCTTTAGTTTGTTTTTCTCCCCTCGGGGAGTTGTTTTGTTTTGCCTCCTGTTTTGAACATTAAATCTACTTACCTGGAGTATTGCCTGGGGTGTTTCATTTGGGTCCTACAACATCTCCTCTGTGGCAAGGGGTAGTACCCCCAGCTCTACACATTTGAGACCGGAGTTCTAGCCCGGCTTGTGACAGGGCCGTCATGGAATTACAGTCAAGCCTTCCAACTTGTCTTGCTCCTGTGCTCCCCACTGCCCATGAACCTTGGCACCCATGTTTTGAATCCCATTGTCAAGAACTCCCTTAAAATCTGGTCCCAATTCTGAAATAGCCTTAAACAAGCAAGCTGCTTCTCTCCATTAACATCTAGTCATCTCTTCCCAGCGTCGCAGATTGACAAAGCATTCCAGTTCTGGCATAGGAATGGTCTGGTGTTATTTTATGACCTATTTGTTGATAACACATTCGTCTCATTCGATACTCTGAGGGTTGACCATAATATTCCCAATACCCACTTTTTTAGATACCTGCAAACTCGCAGCTTTGCCAAAAAACATTTCCCTTCATTTCCACTCGAGCCCACTAAGCGTCCAGTCGAGAGGTGCTTAGATCTTAACCCGTATCTGAAGGGCACAATCTCCAGATTATACGACATAATACAGAACATTAATCCGCCTTCCTTGGCAAATAGTAAATCTGCATGAGAGCAAGACATGGGTGGCGAGCTACCTGATGACATATGGCAACACAGTATTGGGCGTATCCACACCTCATCATGTTGCGTAAGGCATGGGCTCATGCAGTTCAAAGTTTTGCACCGTCTCCATTGCTCAAATGACAGATTGGCAAAAAAGATATCCAAATGTTGATCCCAAGTGTTTGAGATGGCACCAGAGTCCAGCGACTGTGGGACACATGTTCTGGTCATGCCAATCTTTCAGTGGCTTCTGGGACCCATTTTTGAGGCATTCTCACATATGTGTAATACAACAGTTAGCCCCAACCCGTTCACTGCCATTTTTGGGGGAATTTCCCCTAGACCAGAACTCTACCACGCATTAGGCGAATTTTTTTTTAGTCATTTAGCAGACGCTCTTATCCAGAGCGACTTACAGTTAGTGAGTACATACATTTTCATACTGGCCCCCCCGTGGGAATCGAACCCATAACCCTGGCGTTGCAAGCGCCATGCTCTACCAACTGAGCTACACGGGACTTATGCGATAGCATTTGCCTCGCTGCTAGCTCGCCGCCTTGTCCTCTTTCACTTGAAGTCTGCAAAACCGCCTTCCTTTATGCAGTGGGTTAAGGAGGTGATGTCATCTCTGCCCCTGGAGAAGGTTAGGTACACTGTGCATGGGTCCTGACAAAAGTTTGACTTAACCTGGTCCCCATTCATACAATACGTGGAGAGCCTGTCTTTTACTTAGTGTAACTTGTATATTTTGGTAAGCAGTCATGTCTGTTCTAGTGGCCATTATATTGTGCTGATAAGATTCAACTATAATTATGATACCGATTAAATTTTTTGTGAACTTTTTCCATTGTTTTTGTTTATATTACTGTTTATGTTTCTGTCCTATTTAATTTACTTTTCTATGATTTCCTTGTATGATGCCTTGGTGGGTGGGTGGGTGGATTGGAGGGAGGGAGGGATGGATGGGAGGGATGGGTGGGTGGATGGGGGAATGAGGGAATGAGGGGTTGGGGTTGTACTGTTTTTCTGTTCTCATATCTGAAAATCTATAAATAAAGTAAAAAAATTAATACATACGTTGTGTGTGTGTACCTCATCGAACAGTTGTAGCATGATGGTCAGTACGTCTGGGTGGGCCTTGTCCACCTCGTCAAACAGAACCACATCATTGGGATTCACCTTCAACTGTTTAGTCAGCTGACCTCCCTCCTCATGACCAACATAACCTGGAGGAGAACCTATGAACTTAGCCACCTAGAGAGAGACAGAGATGGAGAGAGGGTGGAGTGAGAGATGGAGAGAGAGTAGAGAGAGATGGAAAGAGAGAGAAAGTGAGAGAGAGATGAAAAGGGAAATTGAGAAATAATTATGATAACAGGTAAAACGCCTGAGGTAGATGAGCCTATCGAACTGAAGATGATGTCAGATTACTACTTCCTCTGATACAAAAATAATGTTTTGGGGCCTTTTGGGAACAGTGAGAGGTCCGGTTTCTTCCTTCAGATGCTGCATGCGTCTGTGTTTCTGTGAGAACCTGGACATATCTCTTTGAATTGAATTGTGGGAGATGAGAAGTTAGACAGAGCCCAAGGTCGCTCAGTCAACACAGGGTTAAACGGTTTATGACAGCGACTGGGAAGCCCTCAGCCACAGTAGATAGTGTATCCCAGCCCAAGGACATTCCTGGTTGTGGGAACATTAAGTCTCTTCCTGGTTTTGGGAATATGAAGTATCTTCCTAGTTTTGGGAATATGAAGTATCTTCCTGGTTTTGATGATGTCATAACTTGTGCTTCTCCTGGAATTCGGACATGTCCATGCGGATGAATCCCTGAGAACAGAAGGCTTGTG
This sequence comes from Coregonus clupeaformis, assembly GCF_020615455.1. Taxonomy (NCBI): domain Eukaryota; kingdom Metazoa; phylum Chordata; class Actinopteri; order Salmoniformes; family Salmonidae; genus Coregonus; species Coregonus clupeaformis. The sequence goes on along the minus strand of NC_059196.1, from coordinate 28,348,238 downwards.
GTTACTGAGCAGTAATAACACACACGCACATAGGACTGCACATAATATGATCAGTATTCCTGATACAATCTGATTTTAGCTGTGCTGATGTGTGAACTTGTGTGACTGTAACACAGACCTTTTGAGGTCCTTGTGCATGTAGCGAGCCACCTGTTTGGCCAGGTCAGTCTTACCTATGGGAAGAGGAGAGCATTAACTAATCAGAGTGCAGTATGGACAGAGCGTTGAACATCAATGATTTGACGGAAATCCACTTTCAACCAAGCCTCTGAACATGCTAAAGATGATTCCACATGAACCTCTGAACATTGTAAAGATGATCTGGGTGGAATCTCAGGTAGATCTCTGAGCTGCTGATAGGCTATGAGGGGTTGTCCCTGCTATCTGATTGGTGGATCAATAACCATTTTTCCTCTATCAGAAGGCACAGATGAGTCACAGGAGGGTTGGTTGATTATAGTTTTGGCAGAACCTTCAATCATCTCTTTCTCTCTCTCTCTCTCTCTCTCTCTCTCTCTCTCTCTCTCTCTCTCTCTCTCTCTCTCTCTCTCTCTCTGTCTCCCTCTCTCTCTGCTCTCTCTCTCTCTCTCTCTCTCTCTCTCTCTCTCTCTCTCTCTCTCTCTCTCTCTCTCTCTCTCTCTCTCTCTCTCTCTCTCTCTCTCTCTCTCTCTCTCTCTCTCTCTCTCTCTCTCTCTCTCTCTCTCTCTCTCTGTCATCATTTCTCTCTGTATTTCTCTGTCTGTCAGGGATAATGTTTGGCAGTAAAATATTCCTCTTATAAATGTTCATCTCCATATGGATGGTGTGTGCATTATATTCATATGGATTCTGTGTATGTAATATCTCCAGACAGAGAGATGGGGGACTTGCTGTGTGTTAAATATTCATGTCTCCTGGCCACTGTCGCTGGAGGCAGAGAGAATATGAACACTGCCTCCCCTCCATCTATCTCCCAGCCCTGTCATATGTCTCTCTCACACACACACACACACACACACACACACACACACACACACACACACACACACACACACACACACACACACACACACACACACACACACACACACACACACACACACACACACACACACACACACACACACACACACACACAAACACAAACACACACATACACACACACACAAACACCTACCCCTCAAAGTCATATCTTACCCAGAACAACTGCTGCTGACTCTCTCTCTCTCTCTCTGTGTGTGTGTGTGTGTGTGTGTGTGTGTGTGTGTGTGTGTGTGTGTGTGTGTGTGTGTGTGTGTGTGTGTGTGTGTGTGTGTGTGTGTGTGTGTGTGTGTGTGTGTGTGTGTGTGTGAGAGTGTAGTTCTGTAGGGCTGTGGTTGAGGGGTCAGTAGAGGTCAGCTGTGCAGTCATAGCGTAGTTGCCAGATCGGTTTGTACATGGCATGACAACCAACGTCAGAGGTATAGGTTAAAACACAAACAGATCTGGCAACAAGGCTATTGTAAATAACATTTTGTAGTCTACTTATGATGTAATTGTAGGCTACTTATGATCCTTTGATATCCATTCATGCTTTTGCATATACTGTTGATATTTATAAATTGACCAAAGACATCATGCCACAGCCGGCCATGATTACAATCACCTGTGTGTGTCCAATGGAAACCTATATATATATATATACTGGTGACCTGCAGTGTTTGACATGAAATCCTGATGAAGACAGCTTGCTGTCGAAACGTTGGTGAATAAATGATTGCATCGAAGCTACTAGTGTCTTTTCCTCGTCTTATAACCAGGCTACTGCAGTCTGCCATAGAGAGGCTCCATGACATCACAGCTGAGTGGTACAAACGAGGGGAACGAGGGATGTAGAGAGAGGGATGAAAAGAGGAGTTACCGATTTCAGAGGAGCCGAGGAAGAGGAGGACGAGGGGATGTTCTTCATCATACCAGCCATTCTCCTTCCTCCTGATCGCTGTAGACAGAGCGAGAGAGAGAGAGCGAGAGATATAGAGAGAGAGAAGAGAAGAGAAGAGAAGAGAAGAGAAGAGAAGAGAAGAGAAGAGAAGAGAATAGAAGAGAAGAGAAGAGAAGAGAAGAGAAGAGAAGAGAAGAGAAGAGAAGAGAAGAAAAGAGAAGAGAGAGATATAGATGGTTAGAGAGAGGGAATTAGAGGGACAAAGGGAGGGGTTGCAGAGGAAGTATGATAAAGGAGGTAGTGGGAGGGATAAGAGCAGGATAAGGAGGAGCACTTGGTGGAGAGAGAGAGAGAGAGAGAGAGAGAGAGAGAGAGAGAGAGAGAGAGAGAGAGAGAGAGAGAGAGAGAGAGAGAGAGAGAGAGACAGAGAGAGAGACAGAGAGAGAGAGAGAGAGAGAGAGAGAGAGAGAGAGACAGAGACAGAGACAGAGACAGAGAGAGAGAGAGAGAGAGAGAGAGAGAGAGAGAGAGAGAGGAGAGAGAGAGAGCAGAGACCTCTAAAGTTGTATCCATCATTGCCTGGGGAGGGAGGGGGATAATTATCACAGGCCTCCCCACTCCCTCTCCCTCCCTCATCCCCTTCTCCTCTCCTCCCCCTCTCTTTTCCTCTCCTCCCTCTCCTTCCCCTCTCTCAGTCAGTAGGGCCATTAGCCAGAGGTAATCGTGTTAGCCTCCCCGGCGCGGCCAAAGCTAAATCAGGTTAGCATGGATCTGAGCCTCTCTCTCTCTAACACACATAGAGGAGAGCCTTGCCTACCTTACCCCACCATTACCCCAGCAAACAAACACACACTCACACACACACCGACTCACCCCCCGGGTCGGAAGGGAGGAGGGAGGTGAGGGAGGGAGGGGGCAGGAGTGAGGGAGGGAGGAGAAGAGAAATAACAGACAGGGAACTTGGGTCTGGTACCAGCTGCCAGAAACACACAGAGACATTACAATACATGTCTTCATATCTCAGAGGAAGCTGCAGTTTCTATACAACCACCAAATGAGCTGTGTCTCCACTCTGTGAGAGAGAACCCACTGATCCACCTCTCCCTGTCGTAACAGCAACATGACATCACATGATTCTCACTAGCACAGAGATAGAGGGACTGAACGATAGATGAAGAGATGGAAAGAGAGGAAGAGACGGAGAGATGAATGGAGGTTGAGTTAGCGATCATGGAGGTGGAGTTAAAAGGGGAGATGGGGTTGAGGAAAATAAGAGACAGAAGGAGAGATATGAGAGTCGGTAGAGAGATGGAGAGATGGATTGAGAGAATGAGAGATGGAGGAGTTGGTGGAGAGATGGATTGAGAGAATGAGAGATGGAGGATTTGGTGGAGAGATGGATTGAGAGAATGAGAGATGGAGTTGGTGGAGAGATGGAGAGAAGGACTGAGAGAATGGGAGATGGAGGAGTTGGTAGAGAGATATATTAAGAGAAGGAGAGAGTTGATTGTCATGAAGATGAATACTGACGCCCACAGGCTGTACTTCTGAGAGCCAGTCTGACTCACTACCTTGTGTGTGTTAAACAGAATAAATGACAGTGTAACCTCCAGGAGAGAGCGTCCGTGTTAGATGATTGAGACTGACTTTGGCAGAAGGACACACACACACACACACACACACACACACACTCACACACACACACACACACACACACACGAAGACAAAGACACACACACAAAGACACACACACAGGCCTGAGGTATTGACTAGGTCTGGTAGGATAGAGGACTGTAATCTGTAATGTGATTAGAAGAGGATCATCCTCAACAATAACTTTTAGCCTGAGAGCTGAACAAGGATCAATCTACTCCTTCCTGTTTGTGTGTGTATGTTGTGTGTGTATGTGTGAGAGGGAGATAAATGTGTGTGTTGTGTGTGTATGTGAGAGAGAGAGAGATACGTGTGTGTGTTGTGTGTGTATGTGAGAGAGAGAGATATGTGTGTGTGTTGTGTGTGTATGAGAGAGAGAGATACATGTGTGTGTGTGTTGTGTGTGTACGTGAGAGAGAGATATGTGTGTGTGTGTTGTGTGTGTGTGTGAGAGAGAGATATGTGTGTGTGTTGTGTGTGTATGTGAGAGAGAGATACATGTGCATGTGTGTGTTGTGTGTGTGTGTGAGAGAGAGAGATAAGTGTGTGTGTTGTGTGTGTACGTGAGAGAGAGAGATACGTGTGTGTGTTGTGTGTGTGTGTGAGAGAGAGATATGTGTGTGTGTTGTGTGTGTATGTGAGAGAGAGAGATACGTGTGTGTGTGTGTTGTGTGTGTGTGAGAGAGAGAGATATGTGTGTGTGTGTCTTGTGTGAGTGTGAGAGAGAGACAGAGTAAAGCCCAATAGTTTCTTGCCCCTCTCCAAACAGAGACAGTGTTTGTAGGCAGAGGCCAGTCATGAGTCATCCAGGAGGAACCTGCCTGGAAACAACAGGGAACTAGGTCTAAAACCTCTGTCCCTCCTGTCTGTGTCTGTCTCTCATCTCCTTCTCTCTCTCTCTCAACTCCTTCTCTATCTATGTCTCTCATCTGCTTCTCTATCTCTCTGTCTCTCATTTCCTTCTCTCTCTCTCATCTCCTTCTGTCTGTCTGTCTCTCATCTCCTTCTCTCTCTATATATTTCACATCTGCTTCTCTCTCTCTGTCTCTCATCTCCTTCTGTCTCTCAGTGTCTCTCAACTTCTTCTCTCTCTCTGTCTCTCAACTCCTTCTGTCTCTCTGTGTTTCTCATCTCCTTCTCTCTCTCTCTCTGTCTCTCAACTCCTTCTCTATCTATGTCTCTCATCTGCTTCTCTCTCTCTCTGTCTCATCTGCTTCTCTCTCTCTCTGTCTCATCTCCTTCTGTCTCTCTGTGTCTCTCATCTCCTTCTGTCTCTGTGTCTCTCATCTCCTTCTGTCTCTCTGTGTTTCTCAACTCCTTCTATCTCTATGTTTCTCATGTGCTTCTCTCTCTCTGTCTCTCATCTCCTTCTCTCTCTCTCATCTCCTTCTATCTCTCTGTATCTCTCATCTCCTTCTGTCTCTCTCTCTCTCTCTCTCTCTCTCTCTCTCTCTCTCATCTCCTTCTGTCCCTCCTGTCTCTGTCTGTCTCTCATCTCCTTCTGTCTCTCTCATCTCCTTCTCTCTGTCTGTCTCTCATCTCCTTCTCTGTCTCTATGTCTCTCATCTCCTTCTCTCTCTCTCATCTCCTTCTGTCTCTCTGTATTTCTCATCTCCTTCTGTCTCTGTCTGTCTCTCAACTCCTTCTCTCTCTATGTTTCTCATCTGCTTCTCTCTCTCTCTGTCTCTCATCTCCTTCTCTCTCTCATCTCATTCTGTCTCTCTCTCTCTCTCATCTCCTTCTGTCCCTCCTGTCTCTGTCTGTCTCTCATCACCTTCTGTCTCTCTCTGTCTCTCTCTGTCTCTCATCTCATTCTCTCTCTCTCTCATCTCCTTCTGTCTCTCTGTCTCTCATCTCCTTCTCTCTCTCATCTCATTCTGTCTCTCTCTCTCTCTCATCTCCTTCTGTCCCTCCTGTCTCTGTCTGTCTCTCATATCCGTCTGTCTCTCTGTGTCTCTCATATCCTTCTGTCTCTCTGTGTCTCTCATCTCCTTCTGTCTCTCTCTGTCTCTCATCACCTTCTGTCTCTCTGTGTCTCTCATCTCCTTATGTCTCTCTGTGTCTCTCATCTCCTTCTGTCTCTCAGTGTCTCTCATCTCCTTCTCTCTGTCTGTCTCTCATCTCCTTCTCTCTCTCTATGTCTCTCATCTGCTTCTCTCTCTGTCTCTCATCTCCTTCTCTCTCTCTCATCTCCTTCTGTCTCTCTGTATCTCTCATCTACTTCTGTCTCTGTCTGTCTCTCATCTGCTTCTCTCTCTCTCTGTCTCTCATCTCCTTCTCTCGCTCTCATCTCCTTCTGTCTCTCTGTATCTCTCATCTCATTCTGTCTCTGTCTGTCTCTCATCTCCTTCTGTCCTTCCTGTCTCTCTCTGTCTCTCATCTCCTTCTCTCTCTCTCATCTCCTTCTCTCTCGCATTGCCTTCTGTCTCTCTGTCTCTCTCATCTCCTTCTGTCTCTCTCTGTCTCTCATCACCTTCTGTCTCTCTGTGTCTCTCATATCCTTCTGTCTCTCTGTGTCTCTCATCTCCTTCTGTCTCTCAGTGTCTCTCATCTCCTTCTCTCTCTCTATGTCTCTCATCTGCTTCTCTCTCTGTCTCTCATCTCCTTCTCTCTCTCTCATCTCCTTCTGTCTCTCTGTGTCTCTCATCTCCTTCTAACTCTCTCTGTCTCTCAACTCATTCTCTCTCTATGTTTCTCATCTGCTTCTCTCTCTCATCTCATTCTGTCTCTCTCTCTCTCTTATCTCCTTCTGTCCCTCCTGTCTCTGTCTGTCTCTCATCTCCTTCTCTCTCTCTCATCTCCTTCTGTCCCTCCTGTCTCTGTCTGTCTCTCATCTCCTTCTGTCTCTCTCTGTCTCTCATCTCCTTCTCATCTCCTTCTGTCTTTCTGTCTCTCATCTCCTTCTCTCTCTCTCTGTCTCTCATCTCCTCCTGTCTCTCTGTCTCTCTCATCTCCTTCTCTCTCTCTCATCTCCTTCTGTCTCTCTCTGTCTCTCATCTCCTCCTGTCTCTCTGTCTCTCTCATCTCCTTCTCTCTTTCTCTGTCTCTCATCTCATTCTCTCTCTCTCTCATCTCCTTCTGTCTCTCTGTCTCTCATCTCCTTCTCTCTCTCATTGCCTCCTGTCTCTCTGTCTCTCTCATCTCCTTCTGTCTCTCTCTGTCTCTCATCTCCTTCTCTCTCTCTCATCTCATTCTGTCTCTCATCTCCTTCTCTCTCTCATCTCCTTCTGTCTCTCTGTGTCTCTCAACTCCTTCTGTCTCTCAGTGTCTCTCATCTCCTTCTGTCTCTCTCTCTCTGTCAATCAATTTTTATTTTATATAGCCCTTCTTACATCAGCTAATATCTCGAAGTGCTGTACAGAAACCCAGCCTAAAACCCCAAACAGCTAGTAATGCAGGTGTAGAAGCACGGTGGCTAGGAAAAACTCCCTAGAAAGGCGAAAACCTAGGAAGAAACCTAGAGAGGAACCAGGCTATGAGGGGTGGTCAGTCCTCTTCTGGCTGTGCCGGGTGAAGATTATAACAGAACCATGCCAAGATGTTCAAAAATGTTCATAAATGCTCTGTCTCTCATCTCCTTCTCTCTCTCTCTCTCCTCTCCTTCTGTCCCTCCTGTCTCTGTCTGTCTCTCACCTCCTTCTCTCTCTCTCATCTCCTTCTGTCTCTCTGTATCTCTCATCTCCTTCTGTCTCTCTGTGTCTCTCATCTCCTTCTTTCTCTCTGTGTTTCTCAACTCATTCTCTCTCTCTATATTTCTCATCTGCTTCTCTCTCTCTCTGTCTCTCATCTCCTTCTCTCTCTCATCTCCTTCTGTCTCTCTCTCTCATCTCCTTCTGTCTCTCTCTCATCTCCTTCTGTCCCTCCTGTCTCTGTCTGTCTCTCATCTCCTTCTGTCTTTCTGTCTCTCATCTCCTTCTCTCTCTCTCATCTCCTTCTGTCTCTCTGTATCTCTCATCTCCTTCTGTCTCTCTGTGTCTCTCATCTCCTGTCTCTCTGTGTCTCTCATCTCATTCTTTCTCTCTGTGTTTCTCAACTCATTCTCTCTCTCTATATTTCTCATCTGCTTCTCTCTCTCTCTGTCTCTCATCTCCTTCTCTCTCTCATCTCCTTCTGTCTCTCTCTCTCATCTCCTTCTGTCTCTCTCTCATCTCCTTCTGTCCCTCCTGTCTCTGTCTGTCTCTCATCTCCTTCTATATCTCTCTGTCTCTCATCTCCTTCTGTCTCTCTGTGTCTCTCATCTCCTTCTCTCTCTCATCTCATTCTGTCTCTCTCTCTCTCTCATCTCCTTCTATCCCTCCTGTCTCTGTCTGTCTCTCATATCCTTCTGTCTCTCTGTGTCTCTCATATCCTTCTGTCTCTCTGTGTCTCTCATCTCCTTCTGTCTCTCTCTGTCTCTCATCTCCTCCTGTCTCTCTGTGTCTCTCATCTCCTTCTGTCTCTCTCTGTCTCTCATCACCTGTCTCTCTGTGTCTCTCATCTCCTTCTGTCTCACTGTGTCTCTCATCTCCTTCTGTCTCTCAGTGTCTCTCATCTCCTTCTCTCTGTCTGTCTCTCATTTCCTTCTCTCTCTCTATGTCTCTCATCTGCTTCTCTCTCTGTCTCTCATCTCCTTCTCTCTCTCTCATCTCCTGTCTCTCTGTTTCTCTCATCTACTTCTGTCTCTGTCTGTCTCTCATCTGCTTCTCTCTCTCTCTGTCTCTCATCTCCTTCTCTCTCTCTCATCTCCTTCTGTCTTTCTGTCTCTCATCTCCTTCTCTCTCGCATTGCCTTCTGTCTCTCTGTCTCTCTCATCTCCTTCTGTCTTTCTCTGTCTCTCATCACCTTCTGTCTCTCTGTGTCTCTCATATCCTTCTGTCTCTCTGTGTCTCTCATCTCCTTCTGTCTCTCAGTGTCTCTCATCTCCTTCTCTCTCTCTATGTCTCTCATCTGCTTCTCTCTCTGTCTCTCATCTCCTTCTCTCTCTCTCATCTCCTTCTGTCTCTCTGTGTCTCTCATCTCCTTCTAACTCTCTCTGTCTCTCAACTCATTCTCTCTCTATGTTTCTCATCTGCTTCTCTCTCTCATCTCATTCTGTCTCTCTCTCTCTCTCATCTCCTTCTGTCCCTCCTGTCTCTGTCTGTCTCTCATCTCCTTCTCTCTCTCTCTCCTCCTTCTGTCCCTCCTGTCTCTGTCTGTCTCTCATCTCCTTCTGTCTCTCTCTGTCTCTCATCTCCTTCTCATCTCCTTCTGTCTTTCTGTCTCTCATCTCCTTCTCTCTCTCTCTGTCTCTCATCTCCTCCTGTCTCTCTGTCTCTCTCATCTCCTTCTCTCTCTCTCATCTCCTTCTGTCTCTCTCTGTCTCTCATCTCCTCCTGTCTCTCTGTCTCTCTCATCTCCTTCTCTCTTTCTCTGTCTCTCATCTCATCCTCTCTCTCTCTCATCTCCTTCTGTCTCTCTGTCTCTCATCTCCTTCTCTCTCTCATTGCCTCCTGTCTCTCTGTCTCTCTCATCTCCTTCTGTCTCTCTCTGTCTCTCATCTCCTTCTCTCTCTCTCTCATCTCATTCGCTCTCTCATCTCCTTCTGTCTCTCTGTGTCTCTCAACTCCTTCTGTCTCTCAGTGTCTCTCATCTCCTTCTGTCTCTCTCTCTCTGTCTCTCATCTCCTTCTCTCTCTCTCTCTCCTCTCCTTCTGTCCCTCCTGTCTCTGTCTGTCTCTCACCTCCTTCTCTCTCTCTCATCTCCTTCTGTCTCTCTGTATCTCTCATCTCCTTCTGTCTCTCTGTGTCTCTCATCTCCTGTCTCTCTGTGTCTCTCATCTCCTTCTTTCTCTCTGTGTTTCTCAACTCATTCTCTCTCTCTATATTTCTCATCTGCTTCTCTCTCTCTCTGTCTCTCATCTCCTTCTCTCTCTCATCTCCTTCTGTCTCTCTCTCTCATCTCCTTCTGTCTCTCTCTCATCTCCTTCTGTCCCTCCTGTCTCTGTCTGTCTCTCATCTCCTTCTGTCTTTCTGTCTCTCATCTCCTTCTCTCTCTCATTGCCTTCTGTCTCTCTGTGTCTCTCATCTCCTTCTATCTCTCTCTGTCTCTCATCTCCTTCTGTCTCTCTGTGTCTCTCATCTCCTCCTGTCTCTCAGTGTCTCTCATCTGCTTCTGTCTCTCTCTCTGTGTCTCTCATCTCCTTCTCTCTCTCTCTCTCTCCTCTCCTTCTGTCCCTCCTGTCTCTGTCTGTCTCTCACCTCCTTCTGTCTCTCTGTGTCTCTCATCTCCTTCTCTCTCTCTCCGTGTCTCTCATCTCCTTCTCTCCTTCTCTCTCTCTCTGTGTCTCATCTCCTATCTCTCTCTGTATCTCTCATCTCCTTCTGTCTCTCTCTCTGTCTCCCATCTCCTTCTCTCTCTCTCTCTCTCTCTCTCTCTCTGTTTCTCATCTCCTTCTGTCCCTCCTGTCTCTGTCTGTCTCTCATCTCCTTCTGTCTCTCTGTCTCTCATCTCCTTGTGTCTCTCTGTGTCTCTCATCTCCTTCTGTCTCGCTGTGTGTCTCATCTCCTTCTGTCTCTCTCTGTCTCTCATCTCCTTCTCTCTCTCTCTGTCTCTCATCTCCTTCTCTCTCTCTCTGTCTCTCATCTCCTTCTGTCTCTCTGTGTCTCTCATCTCATTCTCTCTCTCTCTCTGTCTCTCATCTCCTTCTCTCACTCTCTGTATCAGTCATCTCCTTCTGTGTCTCTCATCTCCTTCTGTCCCTCCTGTCTCTGTCTGTCTCATCTACTTCTGTCTCTCTGTCTCTCATCTCCTTCTCTCTCTCTCTTTGTCACTCATCTTCTTCTCTGTCTCTGTGTCTCTCATCCTTCTCTCTCTGTGTGTGCCTCATCTCCTCTCTCTTTATCTCCTCCCTCTCATATATTTCTCTCTCTTCCTTTCTGTCACTCTCTCATATCCCTCCAGGCCATTGGGTGCTTGTAAAAAGCATTAGCTTGAGTTGTCATTGTGTATGTGTGTGTATTTGTTTGTGTGTATGTGTGTGTGTGTGTGTGTGTATGTGTGTGTGTGTGCCCTTTGTGTTGTTGCTGATCATCACCATCATCCCTCAGTCTGCTAGCTGATATTTTCCCTATGTGGATCGTCTGTGTGATCATCTGTGTTTGTGTGTGTTGTGCGTGTGTGTGCAATCGCGTGTGTGTGATCGTGTGTGTGATATATTCACTGTATTACTTCACAGGGATCAATAAGCTCTTCCTTTATCGCCGTGGTGATGTGTCTCAGATTGCTTTCAGGACAATTTGCCATGGCAACAACCACCATTCATCACATCAGCCACAGAGAGACCTCGGCTACTGCCCTGCCTGGACTACAGCTCCCAGCATGCAATCTGCTCTGCTTTCTGCCACTGACTACACATCCCAGCATTCCCACTGATAATGGTAGTGTTCTAGGTTGTTGTACTTGCAGTCACACAGCCAGTGCACACTGCTGCTGCTGCTAGTGACATGGCATGACAAGGCAAACACAGCCACATAGTGGAACACCACATCACCAAACATTCTAAACAGTACACAGCCACATAGTGGAACACCACATCACCAAACATTCTAAACAGTCCACATTCACATAGTGGAACACCACATCACCAAACATTCTAAACAGTCCACATTCACATAGTGGAACACCACATCACCAAACATTCTAAACAGTACACATTCACATAGTGGAACACCACATCACCAAACATTCTAAACAGTACACATTCACATAGTGGAACACCACATCACCAAACATTCTAAACAGTCCACATTCACATAGTGGAACACCACATCACCAAGCATTCTAAACAGTACACATTCACATAGTGGAACACCACATCACCAAACATTCTAAACATTCCACATTCACATAGTGGAACACCACATCACCAAACATTCTAAACAGTCCACATTCACATAGTGGAACACCACATCACCAAACACTCTAAACAGTCCACATTCACATAGTGGAACACCACATCACCAAACACTCTAAACAGTCCACATTCACATAGTGCTACATGTATATGTCTTTCCACTGTTGTGTTACAGTAGGGTTGTTATTGCCATTAGACAACTACTAGTGGTGCACGGTACCTGGCAACCGCAGACACAGAAGCCTCACTAAACACAATCTCTCTCTGTGGCCCAGCGATCGATACACAGCCTCCATGGAGCCACAATTTAATATCAGCTATTTACTGGCCTCTACCTTGTTGTAATCTAAGTCATCTCTCCTCCTCTTCTCTCTCCATCTCTACTCCATGTGTCCTCCTCCTCTCTCTCTCCATCTCTCCTCCTCCTCTCTCTCCATCTCTCCTCCTCCTCTCTCTCTCCATCTCTCCTCTTCCTCTCTCTCCATCTCTCCTCCTCCTCTCTCTCTCCATCTCTCCTCCTCCTCTCTCTCCATCTCTCCTCCTCCTCCTCTCTCTCCATCTCTCCTCCTCCTCTCTCTCTCCATCTCTCCTCTCTCTCTCCATCTCTCCTCCTCCTCTCTCTCTCCATCTCTCCCTCCTCCTCTCTCTCCATCTCTCCTCCTCCTCTCTCTCTCCATCTCTCCTCCTCTTCTCTCTCCATCTCTCCTCCTCCTCTCTCTCTCCATCTCCTCCTCTCTCTCTCTCCATCTCTCCTCCTCCTCTCTCTCTCCATCTCTCCTCCTCCTCTCTCTCCATCTCTCCTCCTCCTCCTCTCTCTCCATCTCTCCTCCTCCTCTCTCTCTCCATCTCTCCTCCTCCTCTCTCTCCATCTCTCCTCCTCCTCCTCTCTCTCATCTCTCCTCCTCTCTCTCTCTCCATCTCTCCCTCCTCTCTCTCCATCTCTCCTCCTCCTCTCTCTCCATCTCTCCTCCATGTCTCCTCCTCCTCTCTCTCTCCATCTCTCCTCCTCCTCTCTCTCCATCTCTCCTCCTCCTCTCTCTCTCCATCTCTCCTCCTCCTCTCTCTCCATCTCTCCTCCTCCTCTCTCTCCATCTCTCCTCCTCTTCTCTCTCCATCTCTCCTCCTCCTCTCTCTCTCCATCTCTCTTACCAACTGTCCTCTAATCTCTCCATCTCTTACTCACTTCCCTCCATCTTAATTTCGCCTCCATCTTAATTTCTCCTCCATCTCTCTCTCAGACAGAATAAAGACACCTTCCCAGATAGCATCACTTCCTAGTTCATTTCCTCCAGGAGGGCATTGACACAGGAAAGAACAGGAGGAGGAGAGGAGGAGAGGTAGAGATGAAGGGAGGGAAGGAGTCATTGAAGGATGGAGGGAAAGAGAAAATGAACAGAAAGGCGGAGAGAGGAGGAGGGCGGGAATTGGAGATGGAGAGAAAGATGGAGAGACGGAAGCGGGGAGGGAGAGATTGAGAGAGGTCTGGAGTATGTCTCTCTGTAATCGTGTTAGCTGGCAGCTCGAGGCCTGGCCTCTCCAGCTGTTCAACACACACGCATGCACGCATGCACACACACATGCTCACGCACACACCACCTGTGTCTGCCTGATGGACAGCTCATTCATCACAATTAACCAATTACAGCCTCTGCCTGCCTGACTGAGCCCGCCCCCCACCAGCGAGAGAAAGAGAGAGAGGGGGAGAGAGAAAGAGAGAGAGGGGGAGAGAGAAAGAGAGAGAGGATTAGAAATAGAGGTGGCCTGTAGGGGAAGCAAATGTTCTTTAAAGGAGAAAGGATTGGGGTGTGTGTATACCTTGTGTGTGTGTGTGTGAGAGAGAGTGAGAGTGTGTGTGTGTGTACCTGAAGCCACAGTGTTGATGGCCCCCTCCTGGCTGATGATGTGCTCCATCAGTCGTTTCTCCAGAGGGAAACGTCTCCTCTCCTCTGCCTCTCTCTTCGCTTGAGTTTCCTGGAACTGCACGCACCCACCCACCCACACAGGGAGGCAGGGGGAGAGGAGAAGATGGGGGGAAGGAGGAAAAGAGGGAAAGGTCAGTGGATGGATTCGATGTTGTGAATCATCAGAACAGCCCCCGACAGAGAGAGCGAGAGAGATAGAAGCGGTCACCTCTGTTCCCCTCCATCCCCTGTGACAGGGTTAAAGAGAGGAGAGAACAGGAGGGAGAAAGAGAGAGTGAGGAAAGAGCGAGAGAAGAAGAAAGGAAATGTAGAGAAATTGATGAAATAAACTCAAATCATCTCTCTGGTTCCCCTCAAGTCACCATTAGCAGCCGTGTGTGTGTGTCTGTGTGGGTCTGTGTGGGTCTGTGTGTGTCTGTGTGGGTCTGTGTGGCTACCTGACTAGCTCGACAAGAAGTTTCCCCCATCCCTCCCGCTAATTGGGCAACTTCTGCAAATGTTTTGTTGTCTGAGTGAGGGAAATGCTGTAAATTAAGATGACTCTATGTATTTTGAAAGATGAGACGTTGAGGATTATAATAAATACCCCTTTGATGTCATGCAAGCAAGCCAAACATCCGTGAGTCCAAATGTGCACTTCACATTTCCATATCATAAAACGGATGTCATGTACAGTGTCAACGTTTATGATGACTATGTTTGATGTACAGTTAGCCTACAAGATGACATGGTGTCATCCCCTGGGTTGTTCTGAACAGAATCAGCCTGTTTGTTTATTATGAAGAAAATTCACCAGGGCAAACGCACCTGAATGCACTCATGACTCCTTTCTATGTGAACCAAAATTACAATCCATTTTGCCTAACTCTGTAAGATCGTATTCTATAACTTAGCTAGTCATGTTGGCAATAGAACAAGCTTTCAAATCATGCCCACCTGACCCAGATTGTGATTTATAATGGACCGTTTTGGGGTTGCATAAACAATAACAGTAATTGTGTGATGGTGGGGATGCAGGCCTGTGCTTGCTCTAGTCCCTCAACGGCACAGCCAGGAGAGCTAAAAAATATTACCTTATAGTTGAAGACTCTTCTTTGAGTCATAAAAGTGCATTGAAATTACTTAGGAACTGTGCACACTTTGGAGAGGTGCATGGCCACTTGGAGACACCAGTTAGTTCTCTCACTCAAACCCTTGTCATTGCCATTGTCTGATGTTGCACCTACCCCACATTTTCCAGGAATAATCTTATCATGTTACTGAATGTATGCAGAGTATTTTCAGATTTTGTTATCAACAAATGTGGCGAAAAGTACAGTAAATGTAAAATGCACATAAAATCAACAGTGTAATGTTTGGATTCAGTTTTGTGTCAGGTGAACTGTTGTGTCCTCAACTTTGGTCTAATCATTTCCCCATTATCTCCAAACTGTTCCCTTTCTATTGCTACCATGGTTACGCATATGCTTTTTATATTTCTTCTGTAAGAAACATTTCAATTTAGCTGTTTCCATATAGGCCAATTCCCCCGAGTGTAAAGGGTTAACCTTTCAGCCCTCTCTGAAGAGCCAGATATCAGTTTAACCACTAAAGACAATCCCTTTAACATATTGACACTACCTCATCCCTTTAAGACAATACCACCACGGCTCAGTGTGAAACAGAGCCATAGCCCCCTCCCCTAAGCACTTGATGTAGAGTAATAACTTAAGTATTGAATATAGTGATAGCTATCCTAGCCCTTTTGTTGGCTAGGTGGAAGTTCTCCAATGTTGCGATAAATCTCTCAAAAACATTGAGATTGATAAGAAGTGCCTAGGGTGTAGTAGCTAGGGGAAGTGCCTAGGGCGTAGGGGCTAGGGGAAGTGCCTAGGGCGTAGGGGCTAGGGGAAGTGCCTAGGGTGTAGTAGCTAGGGGAAGTGCCTAGGGTGTAGTAGCTAGGGGAAGTGCCTAGGGTGTAGTAGCTAGGGGAAGTGCCTAGGGTGTAGTAGCTAGGGGAAGTGCCTAGGGCGTAGGGGCTAGGGGAAGTGCCTAGGGCGTAGGGGCTAGGGGAAGTGCCTAGGGTGTAGTAGCTAGGGGAAGTGCCTAGGGCGTAGGGGCTAGGGGAAGTGCCTAGGGCGTAGGGGCTAGGGGAAGTGCCTAGGGCGTAGGGGCTAGGGGAAGTGCCTGGGGCGTAGGGGCTAGGGAAAGTGCCTGGGGCGTAGGGGCTAGGGAAAGTGCCTGGGGGCTAAGGGGTTTGATTTGGGGTTGTGCATACCACTGCCTCGTCCTTAAACACACCAACTCTAGTTCTGCTGAACCCCTTTTAACCTCCACTAGCCTGAAACAGCCTTTACACCCCTCAGAGACAATAGCACCGCTCACTTCCCACTGGGGTGTCTATGTGTGTGTGTGTGTGTGCTTGTGTTTTTCCCCAGTGGGGTGTGTATGTGTATGTGTGAGTGTGTGTGGTGTGTGGTGGGGTGTGTATGTGTGAGTGTGAGTGTGTGTCTCCCAGTGGGGGGGTGCAGATGTTTCCTGGGTGGAAGTGCTGACTCGTGCCGAGGAGGCTGGTTGTAGCGTCCCACTCCTGCAGTGTAGTGTGTGTGTGTGTGTGTGTTACCTTGCCCCCCCACTCCAGCAGTAGTGTCTGTATCTCTCCCTCCTTGGCGTAGGTGCTGGCTGTGTGTCCTAAGGCATTGGTCTGCAGGGGGTTGGCACCTGCACAGAGAGAGAGAGAGGTTAGGGTTAGGGGTCAAAGGTTAGGGGTCAGACTGCAGCATTTGGACCGCCCCACAGGGGAGAAAGAGGGGTCTTATGCCACAGCAGCAGGAGGGTATATCACTCACAGTTCAACACACAGTTCAACACACAGTTCAACACACAGTTCAACTGGCCCTTCAAGGAGAAAGAGACACATGCCGGAACACACAGCAGGACGTTATTACACACACTGAAGGGCTGAGCTAACCTCAGGAGAGATGGCACGTGTTACAGTATGTGTGTGTGTGTCAGTGATTGAGAGTGTGTGTGAGTGTGTGAGTGTGTGAGTGTGTGTGAGTGTGTGAGTGTGTGAGTGTGTGTGTGTGTGTGTGTGTGTGTGTGTGTGTGTGTGTGTGTGTGAGAGTGTATGTGTATGTGTGGGTGTGTGTGTGTGTCGGTGATTGAGAGTGTGTGTGAGTGTGTGTGTGTGTGTGTGTGTGTGTGTGTGTGTGTGTGTGTGTGTGTGTGTGAGTGTATGTGTATGTGTGGGTGTGTGTGTGTGTCGGTGATTGAGAGTGTGTGTGAGTGTGTGTGTGAGTGTGTGTGTGTGAGAGTGTGTGTGTGTGTGTGTGTGTGTGAGAGAGAGTGTGTGTGTGTGTGTGTGTGTCAGTGATTGAGAGTGTGAGTGTGTGTGTGTCAGTGATTGAGAGTGTGTGTGTGTGTGTGTGAGAGTGTGTGTGTGTGTGTGTGTGTGTGAGTGTGTCAGTGATTGAGAGTGTGAGTTTGTGTGTGTGTCAGTGATTGAGAGTGTGTGTGTGTGAGTGTGTCAGTGACTGAGAGTGTGAGTGTGTGTGTGTGTGTGTGTCAGTGATTGAGAGTGTGTGTGTGTGTGAGTGTGTGTGGCATTTAGGGATGCTGGTTGTGTTGACAGTAAGGGTGGTTATCTGTGCCTTATGCCCTGACCTGCACTCTAACCCAGTGTAACACAGACACACATACACACCTCCGTAGCGATGGCGCATGGTGTGTTGCGATGGTGTTTGTGTGTGTGTATGTTTACCTGTTGTGTGTGTGTGTGTGTGTGTCTGTGTGTGTGTGTATAATCGATGCCGTACATGGTCGTAGAGTCGGTGTGAGCGAAGACCAGCGAGATGAATCGCCACGGTGATTATAGATAAAAACCTAAGCGCCCGCCCTGCTCTCAGACCAATTGATCGCAATGATAGAAAACATAAAGGAGAAAAGCAATATAACAGTTGACACACACACACACCCTCACAGCTCCCCTTACCTGCCTCACACACACACACACCCTCACAGCTCCCCTCACCTGCCTCACACACACACACACATACACCCTCACAGCCCCCCCTCTGTTTCCAACATAATAAATAGCATCATTTAGGCCTTTAATATCAGCCCAACCCTCTGGGCCAAGGATCAACCCTAACGACCAATAACCCTCAGAGAGAAAAAGAGAGAGCGATAGAGATAGATAGAGAGAAGGGGTAAAGAGCAAGAGAGCGAGAAAGAGGGGAGAGAGAGAGAGGGGGGGGAGAGTTACATACACGCACAGACTCACACACACAAACAAACAATAACTATATTGAAACAGATGCAATACAACTAAAGCAGTAAATTCACTTTCAAAAAACCCTTTATTAAGTACTGCTTCGTTAGTAATGGCTATTAGGAGTGTTCTCTACCCCCCTCCCCCTTCCCTCTGTTCTTCCGTTCCTCTCCCTCTCTATTTTCAGTGCAGCTGGTGGGACAGAGGCCCTGCTGGTCTTTGTGTGTGTGTGTGTGTGTGTGTGTGTGTGTGTGTGTGTGTGTGTGTGTGTGTGTGTGTATGTGTGTGTATGTGTATGTGTGTGTGTGTGTATGTATGTGTGTGTGTATGTGTGTGTGTGTGCCTGAGTGGCTAACCCCCCTGGTCAGGGCCTTGCTCCGCTCCATTACTCTCTGCCAGGCCTGTGGGGCCCTGTGTGGAGCCTGGGGGCTGGGTAGAGAGCTTCCCCAGGCAGGTTGAAGGCTGCTGGGTCAGGGGCCTGCTTGAGGTGGGCCTACAGACGGTGATGGATGGAGGCCTGAGACTAAGGGCCAACTGATGCTAAGATAGCAAGCCAACGCACAATGATCACACACACAGGGGAAATAAACACACACACATCTACAAATACGCAGGCACATACACACATACACACACATTCAAGTTGTCCTCACTGACAGCTGTTATTCATCATGTATGTTTTATTACAGCTCTCCTATAAGAGGGGGAGGATGGGAGGAGATGAGGAGGAAAAGAGAAAGATGGAGGAGAGCAGAAGAGAGGAGGAAAGAAGGAGGAGAGCAGAAGAGAGGAGGAAAGATGGAGGAGAGGAGGAGGAGAGGAGGAAAGATGGAGGAGAGGAGGAGAGGAGGAAAGATAGAGGAGTGCAGAGGAGAGGAGGAAAGATGGAGGAGAGGAGGAGGAAAAGAGAAAGATGGAGGAGAGCAGAAGAGAGGAGGAAAGAAGGAGGAGAGCAGAGGAGAGGAGGAAAGATGGAGGAGAGGAGGAGGAGAGGAGGAAAGATGGAGGAGAGCAGAGGAGAGGAGGAAAGATGGAGGAGAGGAGGAGGAGAGGAGGAAAGATGGAGGAGAGCAGAGGAGAGGAGGAAAGATGGAGGAGAGCAGAAGAGAGGAGGAAAGATGGAGGAGAGCAGAGGAGAGGAAGAAAGATGGAGGAGAGTAGAGGAGAGGAGGAAAGATGGAGGAGAGCAGAGGAGAGGAAGAAAGATGGAGGAGAGCAGAAGAGAGGAGGGAAGATGGAGGAGAGCAGAGGAGAGGAGGAAAGATGGAGGAGAGCAGAGGAGAGGAGGAGAGCAGAGGAGAGAAGGAGGAGAGCAAAGGAGAGGAAGAAAGGAGAAAGGTGGAGGAGAGCAGAGGAGAGGAGGGCCCAATAGGAATGGAATTGTGAAACTGAGCTTAGGGAAGAAAAGAGACAAGAAATAACCTATCCTGTCACAGTGAGTGAGTGTGTGAGTGTGTGTGTGTGAGTGAGTGTGTGTGTGAGTGTGTGTGTGTGTGTGTGTGAGCAAAAGAGAGGGAGGTCACAGATGGATTCTGATTGCCTGCGATAGCGGTGCCGGTCAGGCGTGGTAAGGTCGTCTGGGTAACAATATTTAATGTGATTACATTAGAATAAATGTTTTTGTTTTGAAAAATGTATCCAGTTTTTTTTTAACATTTAAAAATGTATCAGAATCAGGAAAGAGAGGGGGGGAGATGCTATTCCATTAGGTGAGTAGAATTTGTTTAAGCACTTAGATTACTGATTCTCTCACCCTCCTCCCTCTCTCCCCCCTTTGCTGTGTCAAGTTTTTTGCTCAGTTAGAGGAAGAGCGAGAAAGATGTATGAAGAGAGATGTGTAATCCATCATAAACATAACATTATTCCTGTAACTCAATCATGACAGTGGTTGTGTGTGTGTGTGTGTGTGTGTGTGTGTGTCTTACCTAGTATTTAAGACAGTGGTCTATGATTTTGGGGTTTATTTGGACATTCTTTTTAGGGGGGACATTCTTGGGATGCATATTATTTGCAACAACTTTACACTTAGCAGTTATTATTTTTGATCCATTAATTAAGTGCAGTTTTGAGACTTCCTCATACCAAACGGCAACAATATTTTTTATTAACAATTGTTCTTCAGTTCAATCTCCTTTTAAATTAGTCATAATCTTAATCCAGACTTCACATTCAATATATATACTTAACCCCTCCCCCAACACTAACAAAATACTCATATAAATCACATCACACACACAGTCTCTCTATTTTCCTGTGGTGTTGCCCCAGGGCAGGCTCTGTGAGAGGGTCAGAGTTCAATTAGGGCTGGAGGGAGGGAGGGCTGGAAGGGCTTACTTGTTTAAGACCCACTGGTGTGTAGAGGGAGAGTAGGAGGGGAGGGATGTTCTGCCCTGGGGGGGTGTGTGTTTGGTAGAGGAGCTGAGTCAACGACAGGTGCGAGCACAGAAACACAATTAGTCACTTCAAGTCCACATCAAGGACATGATGCACACTGTGTATGTGTGTGGATGTGTGTGTGCGCGCGCGCGAGTGTCAGTGTGTGTGTACGTGTGTGTGTATGTGCGTGACTCCAGCAGCATGCGTACAGCGAGTGGGTCGTCGGCGAGCGTTGTGTAGTGCAGGGCTGTGCAACCCCGGAAACCAACTCTGCTACTTAGCCTGCTACTAAATTCATCCTCCCTCGATACCAACACTGAGAGAGAGAGAGAGAGAGAGAGAGAGAGAGAGAGAGAGAGAGAGAGAGAGAGAGAGAGAGAGAGAGAGAGAGAGAGAGAGAGAGAGAGGGAAGAGAGGGGGGAGAGAGGGGGAGAGAGAGAGAAAGAGAGGGAGAGAGAGGGGGGAAGGAGAGAGGGAGAGAGAGAAAGAGGGGGGGAGAGAGAGAAAGCGAGGGGGAGAGAGAGGGGGGAAGGAGAGAGGGAGAGAGAGAGAAAGAGAGGGGGGAGAGAGAGAGAAAGAGAGGGGGAAAGAGAGAGAAAGGGAGGGGGAGAGAGAGAGAGGAAGGAGAGAGGAGAGAGAGAGAGAGAGAGAGAGAGGGGGGAGAGAGAGAGAAAGCGAGCGGGGAAAGAGAGAGGGGAGGAAGGAGAGAGGGAGAGAGAGAGAGAGTGAGATAGAGGGGGGTGAGAGAGAGAAAGCGAGAGGAGAGAAAGAGAGGGGGGGAGGAGAGAGGGAGAGAGAGAGAGATAAATGGGGGAAGAGAGAGAGAAATAGAGGGGAGAGAGAGGGGAGAGAGAGAAAGGGGGAAGGAGAGAAGGAGAGAGAGAGAGAGAAAGAGAGGAGGAGAGAGAGAGGGGGGAAGGAGAGAGAGAGAGAGAGAAAGAGAGGAGGAGAGAGAGAGGGGGGAAGGAGAGAGGGAGAGAGAGAGAAAGAAAAGTAATGAAAGAAGAGAGATGAATAAGTCAACTGTATTGTTATATTCCTCCGTTCATTTAGAATTATGAGAATCAAACTACATTAGAGAGAATCCATGACGTTTCTACTTTAAAAATAAAAGCATCAAACCTGAGTGTGTTCAACAACACTAGATCAAAAGCATCAACCCTGAGTGTGTTCAACAACACTCTATCAAAAGCATCAATCCTGCATGTGTTCAACAACACTAGATCAAAAGCATCAACCCTGCATGTGTTCAACAACACTAGATCAAAACCATCAATCCTGAGTGTATTCAACAACACTCTATCAAAAGCATCAACCCTGCATGTGTTCAACAACACTAGATCAAAAGCATCAACCCTGAGTGTGTTCAACAACACTAGATCAAAACCATCAATACTGACAGTGTATTCAACAACACTAGATCAAAACCATCAATACTGACAGTGTATTCAACAACACTAGATCAAAACCATCAATACTGACAGTGCGTTCAACAACACTAGATCAAAACCATCAATACTGACAGTGTGTTCAACAACACTAGATCAAAACCATCAATACTGACAGTGTGTTCAACAACACTAGATCAAAACCATCAATACTGACAGTGTGTTCAACAACACTAGATCAAAACCATCAATACTGACAGTGCGTTCAACAACACTAGATCAAAACCATCAATACTGACAGTGTGTTCAACAACACTAGATCAAAACCATCAATACTGACAGTGTGTTCAACAACACTAGATCAAAACCATCAATACTGACAGTGCGTTCAACAACACTAGATCAAAACCATCAATACTGACAGTGTGTTCAACAACACTAGATCAAAAGCATCAAGCCTGAGTGTGTTCAACAACACTAGATCAAAAGCATCAACCCTGAGTGTGTTCAACAACACTAGATCAAAAGCATCAACCCTGCGTGTGTTCAACAACACTAGATCAAAACCATCAATACTGACAGTGTGTTCAACAACACTAGATCAAAACCATCAATACTGACAGTGTGTTCAACAACACTAGATCAAAACCATCAATACTGACAGTGCGTTCAACAACACTAGATCAAAACCATCAATACTGACAGTGTGTTCAACAACACTAGATCAAAACCATCAATACTGACAGTGTGTTCAACAACACTAGATCAAAACCATCAATACTGACAGTGCGTTCAACAACACTAGATCAAAACCATCAATACTGACAGTGTGTTCAACAACACTAGATCAAAAGCATCAAGCCTGAGTGTGTTCAACAACACTAGATCAAAAGCATCAACCCTGAGTGTGTTCAACAACACTAGATCAAAAGCATCAACCCTGCGTGTGTTCAACAACACTAGATCAAAACCATCAATACTGACAGTGTGTTCAACAACACTAGATCAAAACCATCAATACTGACAGTGTGTTCAACAACACTAGATCAAAACCATCAATACTGACAGTGCGTTCAACAACACTAGATCAAAACCATCAATACTGACAGTGTGTTCAACAACACTAGATCAAAACCATCAATACTGACAGTGCGTTCAACAACACTAGATCAAAACCATCAATACTGACAGTGTGTTCAACAACACTCTATCAAAAGCATCAACCCTGAGTGTGTTCAACAACACTAGATCAAAAGCATCAACCCTGCATGTGTTCAACAACACTAGATCAAAAGCATCAACCCTGAGTGTGTTCAACAACACTCTATCAAAAGCATCAACCCTGCATGTGTTCAACAACACTAGATCAAAAGCATCAACCCTGCATGTGTTCAACAACACTAGATCAAAACCATCAATCCTGAGTGTGTTCAACAACACTCTATCAAAAGCATCAACCCTGCATGTGTTCAACAACACTAGATCAAAAGCATCAACCCTGAGTGTGTTCAACAACACTAGATCAAAACCATCAATACTGACAGTGCGTTCAACAACACTAGATCAAAACCATCAATACTGAAAGTGTATTCAACAACACTAGATCAAAACCATCAATACTGACAGTGCGTTCAACAATACTAGATCAAAACCATCAATACTGACAGTGTATTCAACAACACTAGATCAAAACCATCAATACTGACAGTGCGTTCAACAACACTAGATCAAAACCATCAATACTGACAGTGTGTTCAACAACACTAGATCAAAACCATCAATACTGACAGTGTGTTCAACAACACTAGATCAAAACCATCAATACTGACAGTGTGTTCAACAACACTAGATCAAAACCATCAATACTGACAGTGCGTTCAACAACACTAGATCAGAACCATCAATACTGACAGTGTGTTCAACAACACTAGATCAAAACAATCAATACTGACAGTGCGTTCAACAACACTAGATCAAAACCATCAATACTGACAGTGCGTTCAACAACACTAGATCAAAAGCATCAAGCCTGAGTGTGTTCAACAACACTAGATCAAAAGCATCAACCCTGAGTGTGTTCAACAACACTAGATCAAAAGCATCAACCCTGCGTGTGTTCAACAACACTAGATCAAAAGCATCAATACTGACAGTGTGTTCAACAACACTAGATCAAAACCATCAACCCTGCAGTGTGTTCAACAACACTAGATCAAAACCATCAACCCTGAGTGTGTTCAACAACACTAGATCAAAACCATCAATACTGACAGTGTATTCAACAACACTAGATCAAAACCATCAATACTGACAGTGTGTTCAACAACACTAGATCAAAACCATCAATACTGACAGTGTGTTCAACAACACTAGATCAAAACCATCAATACTGACAGTGTGTTCAACAACACTAGATCAAAACCATCAATACTGACAGTGCGTTCAACAACACTAGATCAAAACCATCAATACTGACAGTGTGTTCAACAACACTAGATCAAAACAATCAATACTGACAGTGTGTTCAACAACACTAGATCAAAACCATCAATACTGACAGTGCGTTCAACAACACTAGATCAAAACCATCAATACTGACAGTGTGTTCAACAACACTAGATCAAAAGCATCAAGCCTGAGTGTGTTCAACAACACTAGATCAAAAGCATCAACCCTGAGTGTGTTCAACAACACTAGATCAAAAGCATCAACCCTGCGTGTGTTCAACAACACTAGATCAAAACCATCAATACTGACAGTTTGTTCAACAACACTAGATCAAAACCATCAACCCTGAGTGTGTTCAACAACACTAGATCAAAAGCATCAACCCTGAGTGTGTTCAACAACACTAGATCAAAACCATCAATACTGACAGTGTGTTCAACAACACTAGATCATGTTTAGTAATGATACACAGTCTTCTAGTCTTCTTTATTAGACACACACAGCCCTTCTTTCTCTCGCTCGCTCCCTCTTTCTACCCATCACTTTGTTTTCTCCTTCCAACCACCACTCGTCTCCCTCCCTCCCTCCCTCCCTCCCTCCCTCCCTCCCTCCCTCCCTCCCTCCCTCCCTCCCTCCCTCTCTTTCTACCTCCCTCCCTCCCTCCCTCCTTCCCTCCCTCCCTCCCTCTCTTTTCTACCTCCCTCCCTCCCTCGCTCCCTCCCTCCGACCCTCCTTCCATCCCTCCCTCCCTCCATCTTTTTCCCTGGAACTTTGTTTCTTCACTACCATCTTCTAACCCCCCTCCCTCTCTCCCTCTCTCTGACAGGCTGGCTGGTGTGTGTATGGATGTCTGAGAGGGATAATCACAGCAAACTCAATAAAGCGTCGCGCAGGCCCGCCTAGCCCATCTATCAGCGCGCGTCAGGGAAATGCTTCCCCGTGCAACGCAGCCCCGCTTGGACCCAAACCTGACAGCTATATAAATGTGTGCAATATACATATCACATATAAATATATCTGCAGAGCCAGCAGAGGATGAGAGTCTGTGGGTGGGTGTGCTTCCACAGAAAACAAATAAAACACAACGCCACCACCAGAAAATAAATATATAAAATAACGGGGAACAAATGAAATGCTTACATATATGCAAATATGGGTGGGCGGGTTGGGAGGGCTCATAATGTCTGTGTCTACAGTTAGAATTAATCTATGTTATAACAAACTAACGACCAGGGCCTTGTATGTTTGTGTATGTATTTCTATCTATCTATCTGCATCATCATCACATGTGTAAGATACTGTCTCTGAGGGCGGCAGGTAGCTTAGTGGGTAAGAGTGTTGTGCCAGTAACCGAAAGGTTCTAATCCCCGAGCCGACTAGGTGAAAAATCTGTCGATGTGCCCTTAAGCAAGGCACTTAACCCTAATTGCTCCTGTAAGTCGCTCTGGATAAGAGCGTCTGCTAAATGACTAAAATGTAAAATTAGTTGGGGGGTTAGGAGGATGCTCCAGCTTGTCTCTGAGTTGGGGGGTTAGGAGGATGGATGGATGATGTCATAGTTACCTTCCAGTGAGTGGATGCCCTTCTCTCTGGACGTGTCATAGACGTTGTTGAAGTCGTCTCCTGCTTTAGGGTCAGCACCAGACTCCAGCAGAACCTTCACCACACTGCAAAACACAAACACCACAAACACACATTTAGTAAAACAACATGAGAGTGTGACATCTGACAATGGACCAGCGACCTCCCTGGCTGTGGACCAGCAACCTCCCTGGCTGTGGACCAGCGACCTCCCTGGCTGTGGACCAGCGACCTCCCTGGCTGGACTACAGCCATATCAGATAATTGTGATGTGACCAGCGACCTCCCTGGCTGGACTACAGCCATATCAGATAATTGTGATGTGACCAGCGACCTCCCTGGCTGGACTACAGCCATATCAGATAATTGTGATGTGACCAGCGACCTCCCTGGCTGGACTACAGCCATATCAGATAATTGTGATATGACCAGCGACCCCCCTGGCTGGACTACAGCCATATCAGCTAATTGTGATGTGACCAGCGACCCACCCCTGGCTGGACTACAGCCATATCAGATAATTGTGATGTGACCAGCGACCTCCCCTGGCTGGACTACAGCCATATCAGATAATTGTGATGTGACCAGCGACCCCCTGGCCGGACTACAGCCATATCAGATAATTGTAATATGACCAGCGACCCCCCCTGGCTGGACTACAGCCATATCAGCTAATTGTGATATGACCAGCGACCCACCCCTGGCTGGACTACAGCCATATCATATAATTGTGATGTGACCAGCGACCTCCCTGGCTGGACTACAGCCATATCAGATAATTGTGATATGACCAGCGACCCACCCCTGGCTGGACTACAGCCATATCAGATAATTGTGATGTGACCAGCGACCTCCCTGGCTGGACTACAGCCATATCAGATAATTGTGATATGACCAGCGACCCACCCCTGGCTGGACTACAGCCATATCAGATAATTGTGATGTGACCAGCGACCTCCCTGGCTGGACTACAGCCATATCAGATAATTGTGATATGACCAGCGACCCACCCCCTGGCTGGACTACAGCCATATCAGATAATTGTGATGTTGACCAGCGACCTCCCTGGCTGGACTACAGCCATATCAGATAATTGTGATGTGACCAGCGACCTCCTGGCTGGACTACAGCCATATCAGATAATTGTGATGTGACCAGCGAATCCCCCCTGGCCGGACTACAGCCATATCAGATAATTGTGATAATGACCAGCGACCCACCCCTGGCTGGACTACAGCCATATCAGATAATTGTGATGTGACCAGCGACCTCCCTGGCTGGACTACAGCCATATCAGATAATTGTGATATGACCAGCGACCCACCCCTGGCTGGACTACAGCCATATCAGATAATTGTGATGTGACCAGCGACCCACCCCTGGCTGGACTACAGCCATATCAGATAATTGTGATGTGACCAGCGACCTCCCTGGCTGGACTACAGCCATATCAGATAATTGTGATGTGACCAGCGACCTCCCTGGCTGGACTACAGCCATATCAGATAATTGTGATGTGACCAGCGACCTCCCTGGCTGGACTACAGCCATATCAGATAATTGTGATGTGACCAGCGACCTCCCTGGCCGGACTACAGCCATATCAGATAATTGTGATGTGACCAGCGACCTCCCTGGCTGTGACTGCGACCAAGGTGCTCCCTCCTCCCTCCACTGCTCAGACTGATCTACCTCCAGTCTTGCCTCATCTTAACGTTTGGATTTTGTTATATCTCATCTTATTGACATTTGTTGCTTGTATATGTTCCTGCAATTCAGCTTTTAGTTGCCATAGTACCCATCTCCAACACCCCACAATCCTCCAGGCCACAGGTACCCATGGGAACCATGGGAAATGGGCAGGGTAACCCCAGTGTTAGGGGTGCTAGGGGGACATTTCTCGGCGCTGTGTGTGTGAACTCCTTCAATGGAGCGGACCGATCCGGTGGAGTCACCAACGCATCAAAATATACACTTCTCCCATGGCAACAGCGTTCACCGTGACCCCAGCAACATTCCAGGTACCGTCT
The DNA here is from genome assembly GCF_020615455.1 of Coregonus clupeaformis. Taxonomy (NCBI): domain Eukaryota; kingdom Metazoa; phylum Chordata; class Actinopteri; order Salmoniformes; family Salmonidae; genus Coregonus; species Coregonus clupeaformis. The sequence continues at coordinate 28,320,818 of NC_059196.1, read as the reverse complement.
CTCAGTCTACACCTTCCATCTACACCCTCCGCCACTCCGGAGGCCCGGGACCCAGACCTCCCCTTTGGCGCACCAGACCCCTCATCCTGCCGCCACCACACACACCACCATGAACAGTGGCTGTGACATTGAGACATCTGGCCCATGTTGTGTTGTGGTGTACTGCGTAGTGAGCTTTCCTCACAGCTAGCCTGGTCCCAGATCAGTTTGTGCTTTACAGCATGACAATAGTAATCAGAGGAGTTAGCTACTGCAGATACAGATCTGGGACCAGGCTAATCTGATAGCGTCTTCACATAGAGATTTTGGACCAGGCAAATCTGATAGCGTCTTCACATAGAGATCTGGGACCAGGCTAACCTGATAGCGTCTTCACATAGAGATTTTGGACCAGGCTAACCTGGTAGCGTCTTCACATAGAAATTTTGGACCAGGCTAACCTGGTAGCTTCTTCACATAGAGATTTTGGACCAGGCTAACCTGGTAGCTTCTTCACATAGAGATCTGGGACCAGGCTAACCTGGTAGCATCTTCACATAGAGATCTGGGACCAGGCTAACCTGATAGTGTCTTCACATATAGATCTGGGACCAGGCTAACCTGGTAGCTTCTTCAGAGGATCAATCAATCAATTTTATTTTATATAGCCCTTCTTACATCAGCTAATATCTCGAAGTGCTGTACAGAAACCCAGCCTAAAACCCCAAACAGCTAGTAATGCAGGTGTAGAAGCACGGTGGCTAGGAAAACTCCTAGAAAGAAAGCCTAGGAAGAAACCTAGAGAGGAACCAGGCTATGAGGGTGGCCAGTCCTTCCGCAGGGTGGAGATTATAACAGAACATGCCAAGATGTTCAATTCATAAGTGACAAGCATGGTCAAATAATAATCAGGAATAAACTATTGGCTTTTCATAGCCGATCATTAAGAGTTGAAAAGGTCTGGGACATAGAAGCAGGCAGAACAGTTGAAACTGGAATAGCAGCAAGGCCAGGCGGACTGGGCAGCGGAGTCACCACGGCCGGTAGTCATGGTCCTAGGGCTCAGGTCCTCGTTGGCTTTCAGCCGATCATTAAAGAGTTGAAAAATGGATGACGATCTGGTTGTGTTTGTTTTGTCTGTCAGCACCAAGGACTTTCAATGAGTGTCTAGGAAGAAATGGTGTCTTGTGCTGTGTGTCTTGTGGGACAGGGAGGCAGAAGTTTGGTGTGTGGTGATGATACTCAGAACCTATGAGATCCCTATCCACTACTAGACCTGTGGGAGAGGTGGAGGCTTCTGATTTGAGCCAGACCGTGTGACAGGACAGCACTGCTGGTTAGGAGGGGTTACCTTCTTTTGTTACTGTATCAGTTCAGCTGGGGGAGGGGTGGGGCAGTGACCAAAAGAGAGCTCTCTCTCGCTCCTGCAAGCACTTCCCTTCAGACACAAACACACAATCACATGAGGGTGGGCAGGCGTATGTGGAGAAGAGGGTTCGGCTGAAAAGGGTTAATGGTATCGAAAATTTAAACATGGACAGAGAGAAAGGAACAGTAGACGGAGGAGGAGAGGAAGAGGAGAGGATGAAAGAGGGAAGACAGAAGAAAGACAGAGGATTTGATTATACAGGAAGTTGTGACACTCATCAGGTCTTGTAACCAGTTAATGGTTTTGAGTAATAAAGTGCTGATAAACAGACTAACTTTATTTGGGCTGTGTGTGACAGAGATGCAACACTAAATCATGGCCAACCTATGACTGCACAGACTGTGTGTGAATGTGTAAGGTTTAGAGAGTGTGTGAGAGAGTCTTAGCCCTAGTGAGAGTGTGTTAGCCCTAGTGAGAGTGTGTTAGCCCTAGTGAGAGTGTGTTAGCCCTAGTGAGAGTGTATTAGCCCTAGTGAGAGTGTATTAGCCCTAGTGAGAGTGTATCAGCCCTAGTGAGAGTGTATCAGCCCTAGTGAGAGTGTGTTAGCCCTAGTGAGAGTGTGTTAGCCCTAGTGAGAGTGTGTTAGCCCTAGTGAGAGTGTGTTAGCCCTAGTGAGAGTGTGTTAGCCCTAGTGAGAGTGTATTAGCCCTAGTGAGAGTGTATCAGCCCTAGTGAGAGTGTATCAGCCCTAGTGAGAGTGTGTTAGCCCTAGTGAGAGTGTGTTAGCCCTAGTGAGAGTCTGTTAGCCCTAGTGAGAGTGTGTTAGCCCTAGTGAGAGTGTGTTAGCCCTAGTGAGAGTGTATTAGCCCTAGTGAGAGTGTATTAGCCCTAGTGAGAGTGTGTTAGCCCTAGTGAGAGTGTGTTAGCCCTAGTGAGAGTGTATTAGCCCTAGTGAGAGTGTATTAGCCCTAGTGAGAGTGTGTTAGCCCTAGTGAGAGTGTGTTATCCCTAGTGAGAGTGTATCAGCCCTAGTGAGAGTGTGTTAGCCCTAGTGAGAGTGTGTTAGCCCTAGTGAGAGTGTGTTAGCCCTAGTGAGAGTGTATTAGCCCTAGTGAGAGTGTGTTAGCCCTAGTGAGAGTGTGTTAGCCCTAGTGAGAGTGTGTTAGCCCTAGTGAGAGTGTGTTAGCCCTAGTGAGAGTGTATTAGCCCTAGTGAGAGTGTATTAGCCCTAGTGAGAGTGGTGTGTTAGCCCTAGTGAGAGTGTGTTAGCCCTAGTGAGAGTGTGTTATCCCTAGTGAGAGTGTATCAGCCCTAGTGAGAGTGTATCAGCCCTAGTGAGAGTGTGTTAGCCCTAGTGAGAGTGTGTTAGCCCTAGTGAGAGTGTATTAGCCCTAGTGAGAGTGTGTTAGCCCTAGTGAGAGTGTGTTAGCCCTAGTGAGAGTGTGTTAGCCCTAGTGAGAGTGTATCAGCCCTAGTGAGAGTGTATCAGCCCTAGTGAGAGTGTATCAGCCCTAGTGAGAGTGTATCAGCCCTAGTGAGAGTGTATCAGCCCTAGTGAGAGTGTATCAGCCCTAGTGAGAGTGTGTTAGCCCTAGTGAGAGTGTGCCCACCTGGCCAGACAGTCACCCCTCTACACACCCATACCCACACCTGTGGTCACCTGGCTGGACAGGAGGGGCTGATTGGGTCAGTGGTCAGCCCAGCTGTCCTCTTGTCTCACACGGTCTCTCTCTAAAGGCCTCAGGGCCGTGGGGTGGAGGAGTGGGGTCAGGGTCCTAAGTGTCGGGTCTCTGTTCCATACTCCATTAGGTCAGTGGGTTTTAGCCTAGATCCAGGGGTGGGCAATATCTTGGGTCAGAATTAGTGGGCAGGCCCATTCACACTGTGCTTCTCCTATGAATGAGCCACTATATTCCCAGGTCTGTCTGTCCGGCAGTGTGATTTAAGTGTCACCGCCCCATAATCCTGTCCCATTTCCACCCCAAACACCCCCTAAAGCCGATCATCCCACTCCAGGCCTCTCCCTCTCTCCATCCCTCTCCAGGCCTCTCCCTCTCTGCATCCCTCTCCAGGCTTCTCCCTCTCTCCATCGCTCTCCAGGCCTCTCCCTCTCTCCATCCCTCTCCAGGCCTCTCCATCCCTCTCCAGGCCTCTCCCTCTCTGCATCCCTCTCCAGGCCTCTCCCTTTCTCCATCGCTCTCCAGGCCTCTCCCTCTCTCCATCCCTCTCCAGGCCTCTCCATCCCTCTCCAGGCCTCTCCCTCTCTCCATCCCACATCCTCTTGAGGAGGAGAGAAAAACGTGTATTCACATTTTTCCCAACGAGTCGCTCGGTCGGAACGGTCAACAGGCGTTCCACTCGGGCGAGCGCTCATTGTGCACGTGAATGAAGGGAGGAGAGGGAAGGATAGGGGGATGGAGAGAAAGAGAGATGGAGAGGTGGATTGTGTACTAAGAGTGCAAACAGGGGGGGTACCCTGCCCATCCCTGCTTTCAGCCACATCAAAGCTACTCAAACACACACACCCTTAAACCCACCCCCTCACACACACACACACACACACACACAAACACACACACACACACACACACACACCTCAACCCCTCACACACACACACCTCTACAACAGAGCTCTACGCTGACCTTTTTTAGGAGCACGTGTGCGCCTAAGTAGAATTGTTTTTAGCACACAAAGAAATTTAGGAGCACAATTAAAACTATTTGAAGTATTAAAGCTGCAATAAGTAAGTCTTTGGGCGACTTGACAAAATGTATATAGAAATGTGAGTTATAGATCTGTCATTGTCATTGAAAGCAAGTCTAAGTGGTGGTAGATATGTTCTATGTGCGCTATTTCTAAGCTTCCCTTTTTTAAGTTTCATTTTTGCGTCTTTTACTTTCGGTTTCGTACACCAGTTTCAAACAGCTGAAAATACAATATTTTTGGTTATGGAAAATACATTTCACAGCGGTTTAGATGGAACAATGATTCTCTACACTATACTTGGTTGTTTTGTCACATGAGCTGAAATTAGGCGAGCTATTAGAATTTTAGCAACCAGGAAATGGCGGAGCGATTTCTACATAGTGCATCTTTAAAGCTAGAATCCTACATTTTTATAGGCGCATATGTGAAAAATATTTAAGCGCATATGCGAGTAAAATGGTCGCACTGTAGAGCGCTGTACCTATTAGGATTAGAGGGACCCCTGCATCCCAGAGGTTGTGTCTAACTAATAGCAGGCCACAACCCAAACCCAGAGGTAGAAGTTGCTCCTAACTCCTATAGTATGCAGTAGTGGTGAGTGGGTAAAAATCACTGTGGAAGCCAAGCCCCCCCAAAAAAAAGAATATTTGCGTTGTTTGCTCTATAACCTGTTAATTCATATGCCTTAAGACAGTGATATATAGGCAGTGACATTAAGAAGACACAGTGACAGAATCAATTCAACCACACCTTTGTTTTAACACAAAACCAGAGAGCAACCTCTGTCCAGTGAAGTCCGCAAAGCATATTGCATGTACAGCAACAGAGTTACTTGACCTACAGCAATTTTCTCCACTATTCCAGCACCATTTCAACTTCAACATCATCAAATCACCTCTGTGGCTGTCCATGGTTCTGATTTCTGTGTGCGTGCAAGTAGAAGAACTACTGTGTGAGTTCTACATCTATAGTTCTGTGTATAGAGACTGTCTGTGAGAGGCAGTTGTCTCCATTTTAAAGTTCTGAAAAAGGCAGAAAAGTGATGTTGTGTGTTTGTTCTCTGTCTTCCCCGTAGCAATGAGAGCTCACTGGTTTAGAGGACAGAATGAAACAGACGAGTGTCACCACCACACTCATAACACACACTCATGCCGTGCAACACACACACACACACAGCGTATCACAGTGCTAGTGTGCACAAGACAGGAACACACACATAAACATGGAACACAATGCATTCATCAACACAAACATCCACACTTTATAAGTAAACACACTAGGCTACATAACTCTGGCATTTAACAGAGGCAATAAAAGCAGACAGTGAGTTGGGGTGGGACAGAAAGCATGGAGGGGAAGGGAGGTTGAAAGTGTGATATAAACGGCATGGAGAAAAGGGTGTAGGGGCGAAGGGGTACTACCTTTGATGCAGAGTGGGTTACCCATGTGTTAGCTGTGTGTGTATAGGCCTCTTTCTGGCGTGTGTGTGTGTGCGTGAGTGTGTTTCTGGTGTGTGTGTGTATTCAGAGACCGGCGGGGGGGGTCAGTGAACTGGTGTCTGTAACTGTTGAGGAGGACCCTTCGTCTCACAGGGACATGGCCCATTGGCCAACCATGCCCAAATTAGATTCACCCCGCCTTAACCCTCCACCCCCTGAGCCTCTACCCCTCTCTGTGTATACAGGGATACAGAGGGGCTAATTGAATTTACGGGGTGCAGGCCAGGGGTGGAGGCCAGGAGGAAGGAGGGTTGAGGGGGCATTAGTGGCCGTCTGGTGTGACAGGAGCATTCTGCACTTCTACCGTGGCAATATGTCGGTATGGGTTAACACAGGAAGAGCATGACAGGGACAGGGGGACACACACACACTGCTGTCTCTCTGACCTGTGCTGGCGGTTCATAGCTGCCACCATGAGAGAGGTCCAGCCCAGATGGTGCCGGTGGTTAGGCTCCACCCTCTCGCCCAGCAACCTGACAGGAAATAAGAACAACAGGAGGTTAAGACAGCTGCCCTGTTGCTAGGGTTAATATGGCCTTTAACTTCAGCCCTCACTGGTGCTACCAACAGACTCCGACACGACCAATGTAAGATGTGTGTGTGTGTGTGTGTGTGTGTGTGTGTGTGTGTGTGTGTGTGCAGGTTGAGTTCTGTGCCTGCGGGGACGACATCGGGCTGTGTTATCTGAGAGGGAGGGAGGTGTTAGTGTGTGTTGGGGTGGGGTGGGGTAACCCGTCTGTGTTCCGCTGGGAGACGGTGTCTGTGTTGACTATAAACACACTGTGCCTCACTCTAACCTGCCACCCCACATACACAACCCCCTATAGCCCTGCTCTCTAACTAAAACACTTAACACATCTGTGCAGTGTCACCTAGCCTACACCATCTGCCACACCCCTGTAGCACAGTGTCAGGTAATCAAAACCTATGCACATATAGACGCACGTATCCGCGCGCACGCACGCACGCACACACAATTAAACCTTCACACACTTCCGTGCGTAATGTGAGATAAGGGTCCAGACGACCTACTGCTGTTACAATAACATGGCAGGTGCCCTTTTCACATTTCTACCCAAAAAATGATATTTACACCATCATTTCATGGACGTTTCACATACTTCATTACTAGGACAGATGGAGATTCCCCTCCTTCTGTGTTCTGCTCCTATACTGTGCCCCCCCCCCCCCTTCCCCTCTACACCCCTTGGCCCTGCTGCACATGGTTCTGGGTGACTGGGTTTGGGGGCGCTGGGAAACCAGAGGTGGGTGTGTTTTTTGTTTCAGCTTATGCTGAGCCAGTGTAGACGAAACATAAATTGTAGAGATAGAGAAAAAAAGAGATAGAATGAATGAAATGGACAGAGAGAAAGATTGAAAGCGTGTGTGCACGAAAGAGGGTTGTGTCTGTGAGTAGGCCTAGATCTCTGTGATGCAGTCTGACTGCCCTCCACTCGTCTGCTGCCTGCCACATTCAACAATTTTGTGACTAAACTTTAAAGATATATATATATACAGTGGGGAGAACAAGTATTTGATACACTGCCGATTTTGCAATTTTTCCTACTTACAAAGCATGTAGAGGTCTGTAATTTTTATCATAGGTACACTTCAACTGTGAGAGACGGAATCTAAAACAAAAATCCAGAAAATCACATTGTATGATTTTTAAGTAATTAATTAGCATTTTATTGCATGACATAAGTATTTGATACATCAGAAAAGCAGAACTTAATATTTGGTACAGAAACCTTTGTTTGCAATTACAGAGATCATACGTTTCCTGTAGGTCTTGACCAGGTTTTCACACACTGCAGCAGGGATTTTGGCCCACTCCTACATACAGACCTTCTCCAGATCCTTCAGGTTTCGGGGCTGTCGCTGGGCAATACGGACTTTCAGCTCCCTCCAAAGATTTTCTATTGGGTTCAGTTCTGGAGACTGGCTAGGCCACTCCAGGACCTTGAGATGCTTCTTACGGAGCCACTCCTTAGTTGCCCTGGCTGTGTGTTTTGGGTCGTTGTCATGCTGGAAGACCCAGCCACGACCCATCTTCAATGCTCTTACTGAGGGAAGATGGTTGTTGGCCAAGATCTCGCGATACATGGCCCCATCCATCCTCCCATCAATACGGTGCAGTCGTCCTGTCTCCTTTGCAGAAAAGCATCCTCAAAGAATGATGTTTACACCTCCATGCTTCACGGTTGGGATGGTGTTCTTGGGGTTGTACTCATCCTTCTTCTTCCTCCAAACACGGCAAGTGGAGTTTAGACCAAAAAGCTCTATTTTTGTCTCATCAGACCACATGACCTTCTCCCATTCCTCCTCTGGATCATCCAGATGGTCATTGGCAAACTTCAGACGGGCCTGGACATGCGCTGGCTTGAGCAAGGGGACCTTGCGTGCGCTGCAGGATTTTAATCCATGACGGCGTAGTGTGTTACTAATGGTTTTCTTTGAGACTGTGGTCCCAGCTCTCTTCAGGTCATTGACCAGGTCCTGTCGTGTAGTTCTGGGCTGATCCCTCACCTTCCTCATGATCATTGATGCCCCACGAGGTGAGATCTTGCATGGAGCCCCAGACCGATGGTGATTGACTGTCATCTTGAACTTCTTCCATTTTCTAATAATTGCGCCAACAGTTGTTGCCTTCTCACCAAGCTGCTTGCCTGTTGTCCTGTAGCCCATCCCAGCCTTGTGCAGTCTACAATTTTATCCCTGATGTCCTTACACAGCTCTCTGGTCTTGGCCATTGTGGAGAGGTTGGAGTCTGTTTGATTGAGTGTGTGGACAGTGTCTTTTATACAGGTAACGAGTTCAAACAGGTGCAGTTAATACAGGTAATGAGTGGAGAACAGGAGGGCTTCTTAAAGAAAAACTAACAGGTCTGTGAGAGCCGGAATTCTTACTGGTTGGTAGGTGATCAAATACTTATGTCATGCAATAAAATGCAAATTAATTACTTAAAAATCATACAATGTGATTTTCTGGATTTTTGTTTTAGATTCCGTCTCTCACAGTTGAAGTGTACCTATGATAAAAATTACAGACCTCTACATGCTTTGTAAGTAGGAAAACCTTCAAAATCGACAGTGTATCAAATACTTGCTCTTCCCACTGTATATATATATACAGTGGGGAAAACAAGTATTTAGTCAGCCACCAATTGTGCAAGTTCTCCCACTTAAAAGATGAGAGAGGCCTGTAATTTTCATCATAGGTACACGTCAACTATGACAGACAAATTGAGAAGAAAAAAATCCAGAAAATCACATTGTAGGATTTTTAATGAATTTATTTGCAAATTATGGTGGAAAATAAGTATTTGGTCACCTACAAACAAGCAAGATTTCTGGCTCTCACAGACCTGTAACTTCTTCTTTAAGAGGCTCCTCTGTCCTCCACTCGTTACCTGTATTAATGGCACCTGTTTGAACTTGTTATCAGTATAAAAGACACCTGTCCACAACCTCAAACAGTCACACTCCAAATTCCACTATGGCCAAGACCAAAGAGCTGTCAAAGGACACCAGAAAAAACATTTGTAGACCTGCACCAGGCTGGGAAGACTGAATCTGCAATAGGTAAGCAGCTTGGTTTGAATAAATCAACTGTGGGAGCAATTATTAGAAATGGAAGACATACAAGACCACTGATAATCTCCCTCGATCTGGGGCTCACGCAAGATCTCACCCTGTGGGGTCAAAATGATCACAAGAACGGTGAGCAAAAATCCCAGAACCACACAGGGGGACCTAGTGAATGACCTGCAGAGAGCTGGGACCAAAGTAACAAAGCCTACCATCAGTAACACACTACGCCGCCAGGGACTCAAATCCTGCAGTGCGAGACGTGTCCCCTGCTTAAGCCAGTACATGTCCAGGCCCGTCTGAAGTTTGCTAGAGTGCATTTGGATGATCCAGAAGAGGATTGGTAGAATGTCATATGGTCAGATGAAACCAAAATAGAACTTTTTGGTAAAAACTCAACTCGTCGTGTTTGGAGGACAAAGAATGCTGAGTTGCATCCAAAGATCACCATACCTACTGTGAAGCATGGGGGTGGAAACATCATGCTTTGGGGCTGTTTTTCTGCAAAGGGACCAGGACGACTGATCCGTGTAAAGGAAAGAATGAATGGGGCCATGTATCGTGAGATTTTGAGTGAAAACCTCCATCCATCAGCAAGGGCATTGAAGGTGAAACGTGGCTGGGTCTTTCAGCATGACAATGATCCCAAACACACCGCCGGAACGAAGGAGTGGCTTCGTGAAGAAGCATTTCAAGGTCCTGGAGTGGCCTAGCAAGTCTCCAGATCTCAACCCCATAGAAAATCTTTGGAGGGAGTTGAAAGTCCGTGTTGCCCAGCGACAGCCCCAAAACATCACTGCTCTAGAGGAGATCTGCATGGAGGAATGGGCCAAAATACCAGCAACAGTGTGTGAAAACCTTGTGAAGACTTACAGAAAACGTTTGACCGTGTCATTGCCAACAAAGGGTATATAACAAAGTATTGAGAAACTTTTTGTTATTGATCAAATACTTATTTTCAGCAATAAAATGCAAATATATTACATTACAAAATCCTACAATGTGATTTTCTGGATTTTTTTTCTTTTTCGTCTGTCACAGTTGAAGTGTACCTATGATGAAAAATTACAGGCCTCTTCATCTTTGTAAGTGGGAGAAACTTCAAAATTGGCAGCTGATCAAATACTTGCTCTTCCCACTGTTATATATATATATATATATATATATATATATATATATATATATATATATACACACACACACACACAGTGCCTTTGGAAAGTATTCAGACCCCTTACCTTTTTCCACATTTTGTTTTGTTACAGCCTGATTCTAAAACAGATTAAATAAAAAAAAATCCCTCATCAATCGACACACAATACCCCATAATGACAAAGCAAAAACAGGTTTTTAGAAATGTTTGAAAGTGTATTACAATTAAAAACAGAAATAGCTTATTCAGTGAGTGTTACAACAGAGGACAGATCATTTTTACGCGCTACGTGCTTCAGCACTCCGCGGTCCCATTCTGTGAGCTTGAGTGGCTCACGTTGAAAGTCACTGAGCTCTTCAGTAAGGCCATTCTACTGCCAATGTTTGTCTATGGAGATTGCATGGCTGTGGCTGAAATAGCCGAATCCACTCATTCGAAGGGGTATCCACATACTTTGTATATATAGTGTATATATATACAGTGCATTCGGAAAGTATTCAGACCCTTTACTTTTTTCCACATTTTGTTACGTTACAGCCTTATTCTAAAATGGATTAAATTACATTTTTTCCTCATCAATCTACACACAATACCCCATAATGATAGTGAAAACTGTTTTTTAGATTATTTTGCATAGTTATTAAAAATAAAAAACAGAAATAGCTTATTTACATAAGTATTAAGACCCTTTGCTATGAGACTCGAAATTGAGCTCAGGTGCATTTTAGAGCAAAAACCAAGCCATGTGGTCGAAGGAATTGTCCATAGAGCTCTGAGACAGGATTGTGTCGAGGCACAGATCTGGGGAAGGATAGAAAAAAATATCTGCAGCATTGAAGGTCCCCAAGAACACAGTGGCCTCCATCATTCTTAAATGGAAGAGGTTTGGAACCACCAAGACTCTTCCTGGAGCTGGCCGCCCGGCCAAACTGAGCAATCAGGGAAGAAGGAGCTTGGTCAGGGAGGTGACCAAGAACCCGATGGTCACTCTGACAGAGCTCCAGAGTTCCTCTGTGGAGATGGGAGAACCTTCCAGAAAGACAACCATCTCTGCAGCACTCCACCAATCAGGCCTTTATGGTAGAGTGGCCAGACGGAAGCCTTGTGCTTGGGACAATAAAAGGCCACTATAAAATGTACAGTTTTGTCACACAACACAATGCCACAGATGTCTCAAGTTTTGAGAGAACATGCAATCGGCATGCTGACTGCAGGAATGTCCACCAGAGCTGTTGTCAGAGAATGTAATGTTCATTTCTCTACCCTAAGCCGTCTCCAACGTCGTTTTAGAGAATTTGGCAGTACGCCCAACCGGCCTCACATCTGCAGACCACGTGTAACCACGCCAGCCCAGGACCTCCACATCCGGCTTCTTCACCTACAGGATCGTCTGAGACCAGCCACCCGGACAGCTGATGAAACTGAGGAGTATTTCTGTCTGTCATAAAGCCCCTTTGTGGGGAAAAACTCATTCTGATTGGCATTCCTATGGCCTCCCAGGCCCACCCATGGCAGCGGCCCTGCCCAGTCATGTGAAATCCATAGATTAGGGCCTAATTAATTTATTTAAATTGACTGATTCCTTATATGAACTGTAACTCAGTAAAATCTTTGAAATTGTTGCATGTTGCGTTTATATTTTTATTCAGTATAATATCCATATATTTATTTATTTTTGTATTTAATTGAATGTCCTTGTCTATAACTGTTTTGTACTTTGTCATGTATTTGTAAGTTTATGTAGTCCCCTGTAGCTCAGTTGGTAGAGCATGGCGCTTGCAACGCCAGGGTTGTGGGTTCGTTTCCCACGGGGGGCCAGTATGAAACTGTATGCACTCACTAACTGTAAGTCGCTCTGGATAAGAGCGTCTGCTAAATGACTAAAATGTAATGTGGAGCCCAGAAAGAGTAGCTGCTGCATGTGCAGTAGCTAATGGGGAACCAAATAAACTAAACAGACATGGACCTCTATCTCCCTCTAGTGGAGAGAACTGGGAATAATGATGCGCTGTGGTATAACTAGACCCTTCCACAACTACTGTAAATTATGAGACTCCATATAATGATTTGGACCTCACAGACTAATTCCCATTTTCATTTCCTACAGCAGTATAGTAGCGTAGAGCAATTAAACAATTAAAATATGTGATTGAATCTATGCCAGGAGACTAGCAGTAATTACACTAATCATAAATCATCATCATTTTGAGAACTTCAGAGACAGATCATAACTTGATGTAATGTTTTGTGCCTGTATTTCTACTGGGTACATACTGTAGCCTTTCAGAGAGAACACAACAGCAAGACAATCAGGGGCTCTGGACTTCTCTGTCACATAGAAGCCTTTTGTCTAAATGTAAACATATTTCCCCTGTGTGTGTGTACAGACAGTCAGTATGTGTATTGTATTTGTAATTATTATGGATCCCCATCTCCCTGGGGTCCGGCAAAATTAAGGCAGTTATACAACAACAAAAACATTACAATACATTCCTCACAGAACTCACAACACACTAAGTGTGTGCCCTCAGGCCCATACTCAACTACCACATAAAGTACCAGTCAAAAGTTTGGACACACCTACTCATTCAAGGGTTTTTCTTTATTTTCTACATTGTAGAATAATAGTGAAGACATCAAAACGATGAAATAATACATATGGAATGAAGTAGTAACCAAAAAAGTGTTAAACAAATAAAAATATATGTTACACATTAGATTCTTCAAAATAGCCACCCTTTGCCTTGAAGACAGCTTTTCCAACAGTCTTGAAGGAGTTACCACATATGCTGAGCACTTGTTGGCTGCTTTTCCTTCACTCTGCGGTCCGACTCATCCCAAACCATCTCACTTGGGTTGAGGTCGGGGGATTGTGGAGGCCAGGTCATCTGATGCAGCACTCCATCACTCTCCTTCTTGGTAAAATAGCCCTTACATTTTACATTTTTAGCAGATGCTCTTATCCAGAGCGACTTACATGAACAATTAGGGTTAAGTGCCTTACTCAAGGGCACATCGACAGATTTTTCACCTAGTCGGCTCAGGGATTAGAACCAGCAACCTTTCGGTTACTGGCACAACGCTCTTAACCACTAAGCTACCTGCCGCCCGGACTGGAGGTGTGTTGGGCCATTGTCCTGTTGAAAACCAAATTATAGTCCCACTAAGACCAAACCAGATGGGATGGTTTGTCACTGCAGAATGCTGTGGTAGCCATGCTGGTTAAGTGTGCCTTGAATTCTAAATAAATCACAGACAGTGTCACCAGCAAAGCAGCCCCTCACCATAACACCTCCTCCTCCATGCTTTATGGAGGGAAATACACGTACGGGGATCATCCGTTCACCCACACCGCGTCTCACAAAGTCACGGCGATTGGAACCAAAAATCTCAAATTTGGACCCCAGACCAAAGGACAAATTTCCACCGGTCTAATGACCATTGCTCGTGTTTCTTGGCCCAAGCAAGTCTTTTCTTCTTATTGGTGTTGTTTAGTAGTGGTTTCTTTGCAGAAATTCGACCATGAAGGCCTGATTGACATAGTCTCCTCTGAACAGTTGATGTTGAGATGTGTCTGTTACTTGAACTATGTGAAGCATTTATTTGGGCTGCAATTTCTGAGGCTGGAAACTCAAATGAACTTATCCTCTGCAACAGAGGTATCTCTGGGTCTTCCATTCCTGTGGCGGTCCTCATGAGAGCCAGTTTCATCATAGTGCTTGATGGTTTTTGCGACTGAACTTGAAGAAACTTTCAAAGTTCTTGAAATTTTCCGTATTGACTGACCTTCATGTCTTAAAGTAATGATGGACTGTCGTTTCTCTTTGCTTATTTGAGCTGTTCTTGCCATAATATGGACTTGGTCTTTTACCAAATAGGGCTATCTTCTGTATACCCCCCCTAACTTGTCACAACACAACTGATTGGCTCTTACGCATTAAGGAGGAAAGAAATGCCACAAATTAACTTTTAAGAAGGCACACCTGTTAATTGAAATGCATTCCAGGTGACTATCGCATGAAGCTGGTTGAGAGAATGCCAAGAGTGTGCAAAGCTGTCATCAAGGCAAAGGGTGGCTATTTGAAGAATCTCACATATAAAATATATTTGGATTTGTTTAACACTTTTTGGTTACTACATGATTCCATTGTTATTGATTGTTATTTATTAGTTTAGTAAAAATAGTAAAAATAAAGAAAAACCCTTGAATGAGTAGGTGTGTCCAAACTTTTGACTGGTAGTGTATCTACAACACAAAATCCATGTGTACGTGTGTGTATAGTGCGTATGTTATCGTGTGTTTGTATGCATGTGTCTGTGCCTATGTTTGTGTTGCTTCACAGTTCCCGCTGTTCCATGAGGTGTATTTCTATCTGTTTTTTAAATCTGATTGTACTGCTTGCATCAGTTACTTGATGTGGAATAGAGTTCCATGTAGTCATAGCTCTTTGTAGTACTGTGCACCTCCCATAGTCTGTTCTGGATTTGGAGACAGTGAAGAGACCTCTGGTGGCATGTCCTGTGGGGTATGCATGGGTGTCTGAGCTGTGTGCTAGTCGTTTAAACAGACAGCTCTGTGCTTTCAACATGTCAATACCTCTCACAAATACAAGTAGTGATGAAGTCAATCTCTCCTCTACTTTGAGCCAGGAGAGATTGACATGCATATTATTAATGTTTGCTCTCTGTGTACAGCCAAGGGCCAGCCATGCTGCCCTGTCCTGAGCCAATTATAATTTTCCCAAGTCCCTCTTTGTTGCACCAGGTGCGACCAAACTAGAGCCTGCAGGACCTGCCTTGTTGATAGTGCAGTTAAGAAGGTAGAGCCGCGCTTTATTATGGACAGACTTCTCCCAATCTTACCTAATGTTGTATCAATATGTTTTGACCATGACAGTTTACAATCCAGGGTTACTCCAAGCAGCTTAGTCACCTCAACTTGTTCAATTTCCACATTATTTATTACAAGAGGTTTAGGGTTTAGTGAATGATTTGTCCCAAATACAATGCTTTTAGTTTTTGAAATATTTAGGACTAACTTATTCCTTGCCACCCATTCTGAAACTAACTGCAGCTCTTTCTTAAGTGTTGCAGTCATTTCAGTTGCTGTAGTAGCTGACGTGTATAGTGTAGAGTCATCCGCATACATAGACACACTGGCTTTACTCAAAGCCAATGGCA
Organism: Coregonus clupeaformis; assembly: GCF_020615455.1. Lineage (NCBI taxonomy): Eukaryota > Metazoa > Chordata > Actinopteri > Salmoniformes > Salmonidae > Coregonus > Coregonus clupeaformis. The sequence goes on along the minus strand of NC_059196.1, from coordinate 28,305,340 downwards.
TGTTGTTAGTAAAGTTAGAACAAATTAAGGGGCCTAGACAGCTGCCCTGGGGAATTCCTGAGGAACTCAGGAGAGTGTGTGTGTGTGTGTGTGTATGTTTGCTTTCTTATAAATGTACCTTGCCACATCTTGGGAGTTGTTGGTCCTTGCAGCCTCCAGAAATGCATCACCTGGAGGGAAAACACACTCTGCTGGGCACACACAGACACACATTTAGTATCAGAGTCTTTCTTGAGGCAGAAGGCCACGGCTGCAGCGGACAGCACCCCAGCAGAGGCCAGTCCGTAGGGGTGGCTGCTCCCGCTCTCTCCCCCAGTCCTTCTGCCGCTCTGCTCCCAGTACTGGTTGTAGTTGCACCCCCTAGAAGCCAGAAAGGCCCAGGAACTCCTGCGACCCTGGAGGTTAGAGAGCCACCTAGGGGCCAGATGGTAGTACTGCACAGCCAGGCTCACACTCGATGGGGTTCCGGTTGGCGTACGCTTTCTCGAGAATGGTGTGTTTCCTCACGTTGTCCTTGGTGCTTGTCTGGAGCACACGGCACAGGGAAAGGCTGCGTGACCTTCGCATGAAGATCCGCGGCTGAACCGACGACAACATAGCGGGAAAACACGCAAACCATGAAACGTTGAGCCTGATAATAGTCCTTTAATTGAAGTCTACTGCCGCTATTCCTCCTACAGACCGTTATTTACCCTGTGATGGTTGACTGCAGCGACAGGACAAAAACAACAGCAGCATGGATGTCACTGGAACATGGACTGCATCCTACAGAAACTAACTGGCTCCACTTCCTGGTATCGCAGAGGCTACTCCAGCACCTCGTATGAAGGTTTACTCTGGATTTATTCATAGTCTTAAAATGTTCCACACACAAGTTTATCTAAATCAACCTCCACATGAAAAAAATATATGTTTATTCTCCTCTATAGAAACATAACAACTTTCTCCTTGGCTATGATTCGCCACCAGATGGCGTCCAGATTCTGTGGCATTGCTGAGGCTGGAAAACGTAACAAACACGGGTTGTGTCGCAGCAGTCAGCAGAGTCACTACACCACTCACTAGACCTAATACAAGCACCAATAGCCTACAGAGGCTGGTGCTGGTCACCAGTTCGACACAATGTGGAAGCTTAGGAAATGTACCATGTACATTCAATAGGAAAACAACATGTTTGCTATTCTGTACTGTAGGCCAGGTGGAAAAGTGGAGACGTCTATAACCTATTGTCAACATTTTGATCACATTTGATCATATATCACATTCAAATGTAACTTTACAGGCCGGCCTTTCATATTGGCTACATGTCACAAGACCCTTCACAGTTGATCACCCTGTAAAATATATGTTCTTTGCTTTTGGGATTTTGCAGAATAGCTACTCTATAAACCTACTTGACCACATGACCTCACTTGAGATTAAAAACTAAATTCAAAAGAAGTTGCTGTTTGTAGTAATCCCAAACCATTTTAATGTAGGGGCGGCCCTATAGCCTAATCCTTAAAGTAGAAGTCAAATGCAGAATGCAACATTAATTTGCTGGTCCCTTGAGAAAGTATTGACAAAGGCTATGGGGCTGTTCTGGCCAATGTTTGAAATATGAAAAAAATAATGGAATAATTTAAACATATATAGTTTGCTCTGTGTGCTTGCGTCTGGATAAATACCTGAGAGAGTCACTACCAGGTGTGGATGAGAGAACATGGCAATTCCAAGAGAGGGAAATGCTTTTCCTTTTCAGAGTTAAAAAAGTTTAGAGATTTTCTCCACCTGAGGAGAAAAAGTGCCCGTGGCATTCATCCAAACCCAGAGCCCCACAGACACACACACACACACACACACACACACACACACACACACACACACACACACACACAGCTCATTCCTCCAAACCATAGCTCAAAGCCAAGAGGAAATGTGTCACTATTACTTTATCGCGTCTCCACTTCTGAATTGAACTCTGTTCTGTTCCCAGACTAATAAATATACAGTCATTAAAACTGTGGCCTGATATACCAGACACCAGAATAAGGGACTTATTCAGCCATACAGTATCAGAGACAGGTGGGGTATCCCAATATATTTTATATTTCTTTCTTGTCAGGGATTGACATTAAAGTCTTAAAGGCACTTGCCCATCCGGCAAGTCAGGACTATTTTTGGGTTGCCCAAAGAGTATGATCACTTGCCTGCAAATCTAAATGAGCTTTTTACATGCAGACGTGTCATATATTGTCTGCCTTTCTTCTACACTCTTTAAACCAGGTTTGCTGTTCACTTGAGCAATATGAGATGGAATGGAGTTCCATGCAATAATGGCTCTATATAATACTGTACGCTTTCTTGAATTTGTTCTGGATTTGGGGACTGTGAAAAGACCCCTGGTGGCATATCTGGTGGGGTAAGTGTGTGTGTCAAAGCTGTGTGTAAGTTGACTATGCAAACAATTTTGGATTTTCAACACATTCATGTTTCTTATAAAAAGAAACTCTTAGCCAAGAGTGCATGCATAGTATTTATATCAGCCCTCTGATTACAATGAAGAGCAAGAAATGCCGCTCTGTTCTGGGCCAGCTGCAGCTTAACTAGCTCCTTCCTTGCAACCAATCATCAGTCATTTGTGTCAGTGCAGTACATGTTGAGTGCCCTTCTCTATAAACATACTGAAAGTCTGTCTTGTTAATTTGTTTACAGAGAAATAGCATTGTATTTGTTCAAACACCATTTTTTCCAACAGTTTGTTAAGAGCTGGCAGCAAGCTTATAGGTCTGCTGTTAGAACCAGTAAAGGCCGCTTTACCACTCTTGGGTAGTGGAATTACTTTGGCTTCTCTCCAGGCCTGAGGACAAAGGCTTTCCTCTAGGCTCAGATCAAAGATATGACAGATAAGAGTGGCTATAGAGTCAGCTACCATCCTCAGTAGCTTTCCATTTAAGTTGTCAATGTCAGGAGGTTTGTCATTATTGATCGATAACAATCATTTTTCCACTTCTCCCACACTAACTTTACAACATTTTAACTTACAATGCTTTTTTTTCATTATTTGTTTTTTTATGCATGAATACGATGGTTCACTGTTTGATGTTGGCATTTCCTGATTAAGTTTGCCCACTTTGCCAATGAAGTAATCATTAAAATAATTGGCAACATTAAATGGTTTTGTGATGAATAAGCCATCTGATTCGATGAAAGATGTTGAATTTGTCTTTCTGCCCATAATTTCAATTAAAGTACTCCAAAGTTTTGTTTTCCATCATTCTTTATATCATTGATCTTGTCTTCATAATACAGTTTCTTCTTCTTTTTGTTGAATTTAGTCACATAATTTCACAATTTGAAGTAAGTCAGCCAATCAGATGTGCAGCCAGACTTATTAGCCACTCCTTTTTCCCCATCTCTTTCAACCATACAGTTTTTCAATTCCTCATTAATCCATGGAGCCTTAACAGTTCTGACAGTCCGTTTCTTAACAGGTGCATGTTTATCAATAATTGGAAGAAGCAATTTAATAAATTATTCAAGTGCAGCGTCTGGATGCTCCTTATTAATCACATCAGACCAACAAATATTCTGAACATCATCCACATAAGAGTCACAGCAAAATCTTTTGTATGATCTCTTATACACTATTTTAGGCCCAGCTTTTGGAACTTTGGCTTTCCTGGATATAGCCACTATATTGTGATCACTGCATCCAATGGGTACGGATACAGCTTTAGAACAAAGTTCTACAGTATTAGTACAAATCTGATCGATACATGTGGATGATCTTGTTCCTGTAGTGTTTGTAAACACCCTGGTAGGTTGATTAATAACCTGAACCAGATTACAGGCACTGGTTACAGTGAGAAGCTTCCTCTTGAGCGGACAGCTTGATGAAAACCAGTCAATATTCAGGTCCCCAAGAAAGTAGACCTCTCTGTTTACGTTACATACACTATCAAGCATTTCACACATATTATTTAGATACTGACTGTTAGCACTTGGTGGCCTATAGCAACACCCCAAAAGAAAAGGCTTTAGATGTGCCATGTGAACCTGCAACCACAACACTTCAATAACAGTCGTTCTACATCGGCAGGATAGAACGGCTGACTCCGGTAAGACAAGGGGTGGCGGTCTGTGTATATTTGTAAACAACAGCTGGCGGTCTGTGTATATTTGTAAACAACAGCTGGTGCACAAAATCAAATACTAAGGAAGTCTCTAGGTTTTGCTAGCCTGAGGTAGAGTATCTTATGATAAGCTGTAGACCACACTGTTTACCAAGAGAGTTTTCATCTATATTTTTCATAGCTGTCTATTTACCACCACAAACCAATGCTGGCATTAAGATTGCACTCAATGAGCTGTATAAGGCCATAACTAAACAGGAAAAAGCTCATCCAGAGGCAGCGCTCCTAGTGGCCGGGGACTTTAATGCAGGGAAACTCAAATCCGTTCTACCTAAGGGAAAAAAAACTCTAGACCACCTTTACTCCACACACAGAGACGAATACAAAGCTCTCCCTCGTCCTCCATTTGGCAAATCTGACCATAACTCTATCCTCCTGATTCCTGCTTATAAGCAAAAACTAAAGCAGGAAACACCAGTGACTCGGTTAATAAAAAAGTGGTCAGATGACACAGATGCTAAGCTACAGGACTGTTTTGCTAGCACAGACTGGAACATGTTCCGGGATTCTTCAGATAGCATTGAGGAGTACACCACATCAGTCACTGGCTTCATCAATAAGTGCATCGATGACGTCGTCCCCACAGTGACCGTACGTACATACCCCAACCAGAAGCCATGGATTACAGGCAACATCTGCATTGAGCTAAAGGGTAGAGCTGCCGCTTTCAAGGAGCGGGACTCAAACACAGACACGTATAAGAAATCCCACTATGCCCTCCGATGAACCATCAAACAGGCAAAGAGTCAAAACAGGACTAAGATTGAATCGTACTACACCGGCTCTGACGCTCGTCGGATGTGGCAGGGCTCGAAAACTATTACAGACTACAAAGGGAAGCACAGCTGCGAGCTGCCCAGTGACACAAGCCTACCAGACGAGCTAAACCACTTCTATGCTCGCTTCGAGGCAAGCAACACTGAAGCATGCATGAGAACACCAGCTGTTCCGGATGACTATGTGATCACGCTCTCCGTAGCCGATGTGAGTAAGACTTTTAAGCAGGTCAACATTCACAAGGCCGCAGGGCCAGACGGATTACCAGGACGTGTACTCCGAGCATGTGCTGACCAACTGGCAAGTGTCTTCACCGACATTTTCAACATGTCCCTGACTGAGTCTATAATGCCAACATGTTTCAAGCAGACCACCATAGTCCCCGTGCCCAAGAACACTAAGATAACCTGCCTAAAAGACTACCGACCCGTAGCACTGACGTCTGTAGCCATGAAGTGCTTTGAAAGGCTGGTCATGGCTCACATCAACACCATTATCCCAGAAACCCTAGACCCACTCCAATTTGCATACCACTCCAACAGATCCATAGATGATGCAATCTCTATTGCACTCCAAACTGCCCTTTCCCACCTGGACAAGAGGAACACCTACGTGAGAATGCTATTCATTGACTACAGCTCAGCGTTCAACACCATAGTGCCCTCAAAGCTCATCACTAAGCTAAGGATCCTGGGACGAAACACCTCCCTCTGCAACTGGATCCTGGACTTCCTGATGGGCCGACCCCAGGTGGTAAGGGTAGGTAAAAACACATCTGCCACGCTGATCCTCAACATGGGGGCCCCTCAGGGGTGCGTGCTCAGTCCCCTCCAGTACTCCCTGTTCACCCATGACTGCATGGCCAGGCACGACTCCAACACCATCATTAAGTTTGCCGATGACACAACAGTGGTAGGCCTGATCACCGACAACGATGAGACAGCCTATAGGGAGGAGATCAGAGACCTGGCCGTGTGGTGCCAGGATAACAACCTCTCCCTCAACGTGACAAAGACAAAGGAGATGATTGTGGACTACAGGAAAAAAAAGAGGACTGAGCACGCCCCCATTCTCATCGACAGAGCTGTAGTGGAACAGGTTGAGAGCTTCAAGTTCCTTGGTGTTCACATCACCAACGAACTATCATGGTCCAAACACACCAAGACAGTCGTGAAGAGGGCACGACCAAACCTATGCCCCTCAGGAGACTGAAAAGATTTGGCATGGGTCCTCAGATCCTCAAAAAGTTATACAGCTGCACCATCGAGAGCATCCTGACTGGTTACATCACCGCCTGGTATGGCAACTGCTCGGCCTCCGACCGCAAGGCACTACAGAGGGTAGTGCGTACGGCCCAGTACATCACTAATGCCAAGCTTCCTGCCATCCAGGACCTCTATACCAGGCGGTGTCAGAGGAAGGCCCTCAAAATTGTCAAAGACTCCAGCCACCCTAGTCATAGACTGTTCTCTCTGCTACCGCACGGCAAGCGGTACCGGAGTGTCAAGTCTAGGTCCAAAAGGCTTCTCAACAGCTTCTACCCCCAAGCCATAAGACTCCTGAACAGCTAATCATGGCTACCTGGACTATTTGCACTTTTTTGTTGTTGTTGTTTTATTTTACTTTTTTATTACAAAATAAATGCATTGTTGGTTAAGGGCTGTAAGTAAGCATTTCACGGTAATGTCTACACCTGTTGTATTCGGCGCATGTGGCAAATCAAATTTGATTTGATTTGATTTGACATTTGACATAAGATCTTCTCTAAGCATTACAGGGATATGGCTCTGAATATATACAGCAACACCTCCCCCATAAGCATTTCTGTCTCTTCTATAGATGTTATATCCGTGTATTGCTACTACTGTTTCATCAAATGAATTATCTAAGTGAGTCTCAGAAATGGCTAATATATGAATATTATCTGATGTTAGCAAGTTATTGATTTCATTAACCTTATTTCTAAGGCTACATATTAATATGGGCTACTTTCAGCCCTTTCCTGGGTAGCTTATCAGATATAGACATAATATGGAAAAGACAAACAAAGTAAGAGAAAATATATACATTCCATTAATCAATTGGTGTGTGTGTATGTGTGTGTGCTGCGGGGTTGAAGCTATGAACCGATAGGCTTGGCTCTCTCATCCCTTCCAGGCTTCTGGGAGGGAGGATTGACAATGAGCCTATCATAGCAGATGTAAGCAATGTCCCCACGCGCTTTGGCAGCTTTCATGGCTGGGATAAGTTATTTCCTCTTCTGGCGCACAGCTTCAGGATAGTCCTTGTTGAAGAAAATATACGTTCCTCTCAAATTCTTGGCTCTTTCCAGAACAGTTACTTTGTCCCTGAACCTCAGGAACTTGACCACTATCGGGCCTGTCACCTGGGCCGGCGGTGGGTTTTCCAGTCCTGTGGGTGCGCTCCACCTCAATCTTCCTGTGGTCCATCTTCAATTTCTCAGAGATCATTTCCCTCACTTTGTCCTCAGACTCCATCCAGGTCTCATGTGGAGATTCTGCAATTCCATCCACAACCATGTTGTTCCACCTTGATTGTCCCTCGAGATGTTATCATGGATTCACACACAGAACTGATGTCCTCTCTCAATGACTTACAGATTGCTGTCATCTTGCTATTCTCCTGTTTCAACTCATCGAGCTGACCCTGGGAGAACTGCAAACTGTTCTTCAGGTCCTGGACCTCTCTGGTCAGGTTGTCCATTCTTTTATTAGTTGAATCCACCAGTATTTGGACAAAACACTTGAAGCTATTTTCTTGTTGTTGTAACAACTGCTTGTAGAACTCTTTTTGTTTGTTTAAAAGATCCTTCACCTGTGATAGAGAGACACCACTGTCCTCAACGGTACTCTCGCCGGCTTTGGTCTTTGTCATGGTAGCTAGCAACGTAGGTTACGCTGTTACTCCTCACAGTTACAGACAGGGCAGTTCACAGGGAAGATTGAAAACAACAAACAGCAGGGATCTAGACAGCCACAAACCCGGGACAATCCCCGGTCCCAGCCACAATGGCTAACCACGTTGCGGGCTTCGTTTAAGCCCTCAAGAAACCCTGCTAGCTTAATAGGCAGCTAGCTAGCAGCTAGGCTAGCTGCTACGCCAAATAACTCCTCAGACCCGGCCTTGGTCGGCAGGATCACTGGACAGAGAGTAGCAGTCCCAGCAACTGATGCCAACTGCGTCGCGGGATCCAAACTACAAAAGTTAGCTAGCTACTAAGAAACTTTCCAATACACTTTCAAAACAACAAACTTTCCAAAACAACAAAACGAGCTCTCCCTCGTTCCGCGTTCAACAGGAAGTGACGAGTAGCGTGCAGTGTGTGTTCACAAGCGGGGATACTTTTCCCCTGTGTCTCAATACAGAGTAGCCTAATTCTAGAGTACCAGGCTGTATACCTCCCAGTCACACCACACCAGTGGACATCCATAAAGTCCTAGTCAAGCAGAAGGATTCCGTTATGATGAGTAATGGAAAGGGAGAGAGTGAGTGAGTGGCAGAGAGTTGAGACTGAACAGTCCCTCTCTCTGTAAGTGTTCTTCTCTCTGCTATCATTTAATCTTTGTATGTGAGGCGTTCTTTGCAGAACACTTGTTTGCCTTTCAACAGAGGGTTGTACATGGAATCGAAAAGAGTTCTACCTGGAACCAAGAAGGGTTCTATGTGGAACCAAAAACTGTTATCCTGTGGGGACAGCCGGAGAAACCCTTTTAGAATTCTCGTTTCTAAGAATGTACACAAGGGAGGAATCAGAAAGATCAGTACAGGAATTCTTTATTTTGGTTGTTACAAAATTCTCAGAGCAGGCTCAACTTGCTCAACTGCCATAAATGCCATTAATTGTCGCTCTTTCACTTAAACTATGGGGAGGAACCAGAAAGATCAGTTTTAGGACTACTGGAATTATTTGCAGCTCAGCAGATTCCACTTGCACGACTGCTCAGTTCACTTAACACAGGCAAATTTATATTGAACAAAATATAAACGCAACAATTTCAAAGAGTTTACTGAGTTATTTCCTTTATATGAACTCAGTCAATTGAAATAAATTCATTAGGCCCTAATCTATGGATTTTACATGACTGGGAATACAGACACAGTGGTGTGAAAAAGTGTTTGCCCCTTCCTGATTTCTTAATTGTTTGCCACACTTAAATGTTTCAGGTCAAACAATTTTAAATATTAGTCAAAGATAACACAAGTAAACACGATGCAGTTTTGAAATGAAGGTTGTTATTATTAAGGGAAAACAAAATCCAAACCCACATGGCCCTGTGTGAAAAAGTGATTGCCCCCTACAACCTAATAACTGGTTGGGCCACCCTTAGCAGCAATCAAGAGTTTGCAATAACTTGCAATGAGTCTTTTACAGCGCTGTGGAGGAATTTTGGCCCACTCATCTTTGCAGAATTGTTGTAATTCAGCCACATTAGAGGGTTTGAGCATGAACTGCCTTTTTAAGGTCATGCCACAGCTTCTCAATAGGATTCAGGTCAGGACTTTGACTAGGCCACTCCAAAGTCTTCATTTTGTTTTTCTTCAGCCATTCAGAGGTGGACTTGCTGGTGTGTTTTGGATCATTGTCCTGCTGCAAAACCCAAGTTCGCTACAGCTTGAGGTCTCGAACCGATGGCCGGACATTCTCCTTCAGGATTTTTTGGTAGACAGCAGAATTCATGGTTCCATTTATCACAGCAAGTCTTCCAGGTCCTGAAGCAGCAAAACAGGCCCAGACCATCACACTACCACCACAATATTTTACTGTTGGTATGATGTTCTTTTTCTGAAATGCAGTGTTACTTTTACACCAGATATAATGGGATACACACCTTCCAAAAAGTTCAACTTTTGTCTCGTCATTCCACAGAGTATTTTCCCAAAGGTCTTGGGGATCATCAAGATGTTTTCTGGCAAAAATGAGACGAGCCTTAATGTTCTTTTTGCTCAGCAGTGGTTTTCGTCTTGGAACTCTGCCATGCAGGCCATTTTTGCCCAGTCTCTTTCTTATGGTGGAGTCATGAACACTGACCTTAACTGAGGCAAGTGAGGCCTGCAGCTCTTTGGATGTTGTTGTGGGGTCTTTTGTGACCTCTTGGATTAGTCGTTGCTGCGCTCTTGGGGTAATTTTGGTCGGCCGGCCACTCCTGGGAAGGTTCACCACTGTTCCATTTGTGGATAATGGCTCTCACTGTGGTTCGCTGGAGTCCCAAAGCTTTAGAAATGGCTTTATAACCTTTTCCAGACTGATGGATCTCAATTACTTTCTTTCTCATTTGTTCCTGAATTTCTTTGGATCTCGGCATGATGTCTAGCTTTTGAGGATATTTTGTTCTACTTCACTTTGTCAGGCAGGTCCTATTTAAGTGATACCTTGATTGAGAACAGGTGTGGCAGTAATCAGGCCTGGGTGTGGCTAGAGGAATTGAACTCAGGTGTGATAAACCACAGTTGAGTTGTGTTATAACAGGGGGGGCAAACACTTTTTCACACAGGGCCATGTAGGTTTGGATTTTGTTTTCCCTTAATAATAACAACCTTCATTTCAAAACTGCATTTTGTGTTTACTTGTGTTATCTTTTACTAATATTTCAATTTGTTTGATGATCTGAAACATTTAAGTGTGACAAACATGCAAACAAATAACAAATCAGGAAGGGGGCAAACACTTTTTCACACCACTGTATGCATCTGTTGGTCACAGATACCCTTTAAAAAATGTAGGGGCGTGGATCAGAAAAACAGTCAGCATCTGGTGTGACCACCATTTGCCTCAATCAGTGCAACACATCTCCTTCGCATAGAGTTGATCAGGCTGTTGATTGTGGCCTGTGGAATGTTGTCCCACTCCTCTTCAATGGCTGTGCGAAGTTACTGGATATTGGCGGGAACTGGAACACCCTGTTGTACATGTAAATCTAGAGCATCCCAAACATGCTCAATGGGTGACATGTCTGGTGAGTATGCAGCCTATGGAAGATCTGGGACATTTTCAGCTTCAAGGAATTGTGTACAGCTGAAACATGAAGTGATGGGGGCGGATGAATGGCACGACAATGGGCCTCAGAATCTCGTCATGGTATCTCTGTGCATTCAAATTGTCATAGATAAAATGCAATTGTGTTCGTTGTCCGTAGTTTATGCCTGCCCATACCATAACCCCACCGCCACCATGGGGCACACACTGTCTGCCATCTGCCCGGTACAGTTGAAACCAGGATTCATCTGTGAAGAGCACACTTCTCCAGCGTGCCAGTTGCCATCGAAGGTGAGCATTTGCCCACTGAAGTCAGTTACGACGCCGAACTGCAGTCAGGTCAAGACCAGTGGCGGCTGGGTGAAAATATTCTTCGGTGGGGGCTGTGCCATACTTTTTTTTTTCCTGTAACCATCGCGAATATTTTAACACAAACTGCAGGACAGCAGTGCTCAGTGAAACATTCAGTAATTATTTAATGCCAATATTAAAAAAGTTGAGGCATTCTTACACAAAAACATATTACACAAACCCAAGCCTTTCATTTGCATTTAAAGTGAACTTTTACCATTGGTAGTAAACAGGCAACGCAACAGGCATGCTGTCAGAACAGAGTGGAAAGTGGACAATAACATGAAATTATTATAAAGTTTATAGGAAATCTTACACTGTATAAAAGGATGTATAATATAGAAATGGATATCAAGTGGATGAACTCAAACCTTTGACTGGAAGAATAGCATACAGTATTTTATGATCATACTAAATGTGACTAATTGTTAATGTGCTCCAGAACTGCAACAATTAATTGATACAAAACAACATATATACAGTAATATTAGCAAAGACACTATTAAGACTTTCAGAGTACCATATATAACTGGATTTTTTATGCTAAGGTCAACTATATACAAAGAAACATGCGGCCAGAGCTGCTCTGTGTGTGTGTGTCTGTCATCTTATTTGTACAGGAATTTTGCCCGTCTGTCCTTCTGAGTGGCAAACCTCTCAATGACCCTTTGATTAAAGTCAGGAATGTCCCTGACAAGTTTCTTCTCCATGGAGAGCATGGCCAGAGCGTTCAGGCGATCCTGTGTCATGCTGTTTCTCAGGAAGGTCTTGATCCTTTTCAGTGTAGAGAAGCACCTTTCTGACTCAGCAGTTGTCATGGGTGTGGTGATGAGGATCTTGAGGAGGCTGGCAGTCTCTGTGAAAGTGCTCTGAAGGTTGTTCTCCATGAAGAACTGGTACAGGGCACTGCACCACTACAAGCCTTGAACTCACTGTTCTCATAGATGAGGGACAGTTCGGTTTTGAGCTTGGCCTTGTTCAACATGGGGTACGCCTACGGTTGTTTCAAAGCGCTGTATCGGGAACTTCACACTGTGTTGTGGGAACAACTCTCCGTGCAATAGTGTTGCGCTGATGAGGTGCTGGGTGAAGGAGAACCTCTCTTTGGCATGACTCAGGATGGTATCACATACCTGTAAAAGATACATCATCAGCTTTAATTGCTAATAAGCTATTTTGATGCAAGTGATCCTGACTGACACATGCCTATGTCCAACTCAAGTATATGATTACCAAGGTGCTGATTGTTCAGGGTTTTGGCTACATACCACCAGGCCTGAAAAAAGTTCTATGGGGAAACACTGACAATTACATCACAACTTACCTCTATAGCCAACCTCTGTTGTTCTCCTGGTCCCAGCATCCTCCGTCGCTTGATGGGCTGTTGCTGCTCGTCAGATGCGCTGTCCCCACACAAAGAGGGAATTGAGGCCCTGGGTCCAAAAAATAAAGTTTAATTTGATAACTTGCAATCAGACTTCTTAGCTCACTGTAATTCCCCCCCCTCAACACACAACCAGTGACTTATATATATATATATATATATATATATATATATATAGACAGACAGACAGACAGACAGATAGTGTGTATATACACACAAACTATGTCTAGTAACTGCTTTTAACCTGTGATGTGCATAATTAACTGATGTACGTTAGTTGAAAGCCTTTTTCTATTACATTTGTGAGAGGGATGCAACATAATTTTGTTCTGCTGTGCAACTTAGCAATAAAGTTAATCTTCAATAACAACTAGGCCTCTTCTAGAAATTGACCTGGTGGACACCTGAATAATTATTACAAACTGTGTAGTACTTTCCTGCATTATTATCAACGTCTGATTGTGTCTTTTTGGACAAACACTTGTTCTCGTGGTCGAGTAACAACAACTGCGCTCCTTGAGTGACGGGGTGGTACTTGGTGAGAGAGGGAGAGAGACGACCCAAATTGAGGAGTAAACTAGAAAAACGGACGTTACATATGGCGGAGTGGCATTACCACATTTAACAAACCAAACATTGAAATACCGTTATAGAAGGTAAAGTAAAAACCCAAACTGGTCTGTGCATCAATACGGTATATAGTAATATATAGGCAACATACCGTAAATCCGTACCAATTATGTATCAGTTTTACATGTGACCCATATCAAATTTGCGCATTCACACTGAAGGAGCACACAAATGCAATGCTCATTTGGCGTGATTGTCGTGGTAACACAGGTGAAAAAAAATCCTGAATGGTATCCTAATGGCAGCCATTTTGGTTAGGGAGAAATACAAACAACTCTACTGCCATACATTCCAATTAGACTGAAGGCATACAGTTGTGTCCAAATATATTGGCACCCTTGGGCTTTTCTTAAATAATTCCCTATTTCTTCTAAAATCAGTTGAAATATGAGAGGAAAAAATGGGTCTCCACACCTTTAATTATATTTCTGTAAACTTAAGTTTACAATTGTAATTTAGAAAATATAGACAAATGTCATGGACTAAATTATTGGCACCCTGGAGCTAGTACTTGGTTGCAGCCAGTTTTGGCCAAGATAGCTGCCAACATATGCTTATTGTAGACATCAATGAGCTTGCTGCACCTTTTCTGCTGGCAATTTGGCCCATTCTTCAGCAGCAAACTGCTGTAATTCTTCAATGTTTGAGGGTTGCACTCCACCAACTTCTTTTTTTCAGATCTTGCCAAAACTAATGTGGTCCCGTGTAGCGTCAGTTGGTAGAGCATGGCGCTTGCAACGCCAGGGTTGTGGGTTCGTTTCCCACACGGGGCCAGTATGAAAAAATGTATGCACTCTTAACTGTAAGTCGCTCTGGATAAGAGCGTCTGCTAAATGACTAAAATGTAATGTAAATGTCTTCTCTTTCCTTTTAAAATACTAAAACAAATATAATTGTGACGGGCTCTATGATAATCACTCACTTTGATGACCAGACACATTTAGGCTTTTAAACTGTTGTAAGTGAACTATTCATCTTTCTAACAGCATCTTTATCAGCCAATAGTAAATATAGTTATTTACCTGATTGTTAGCATGCTTTCTGTGAACCTCTGGACAAGTGCTTTAATGAAGACAGGGTCGATGTTCCTCTTCTGCAGCTGGCTGAAAAGCATGTCCACATTTGGCATGATCTTGTGGAACAGTGCCAGGGAAAAACAGAAAGCCTCGTCTCGAGCATCCTCACAAAGCCCCCGCCTCTCTGACAGTCGGGGCATCAAAGTTCCCAGAGTCTCTGATGGTCTGGAAACACGTTAGGAGGTCATCCCTGTACTCGTACACAGTGTTGTGTAACTGGTAGCTGTCTTCAGGTGCTCCTCCAGCACACTGTCGAGGAGGCAACAAAATCCACTAAGCCCGGAAAATGCCGGGGTTGTCCGAGGAAGTCTCCTCGTGCCACGCATAAGCCAACTCAAAAGCCCCACAGAACTTCACACAATCGATAATTTTGGATAGAATGTGCCTTTTTTATCCACCTCCTCATTGTGTTTCCTCACCGCAATCCTGTGGCCGTCATCCAGCTGCGTAGCAATGTTCACCCTTTCCTAATACAGCTAGCTTTACAGAGTTGTCCATGTGTGCCCTGGTGTTCTCATGTTTCTTTACCTTCTCTGACAGGTGCTTCATATCCCTCACTCCGGTACCTGTCCATGCTGAATCTGACCCCGTTGCTTTAAAAAAGCAAGCACGGAAAGCAAAATAAAGCATTAGCATCAGTGCACCCAGCCAGCCAAGCCTTCCTGGTGTACCAGCTACGGGAGAAGCCGCGCATATACTGCTTCCCTTTCTCGCTAGCCTGCTGTCTGATTGAGAGGTCAGGTTGATCTGGGCCCAGCTCTTTCACCCGAACTTTCTCTGACAAAGTTCTCCTCTCAAACGGATCTTGGAGGAGAGATTTCACCGAGTAAGGTTGGGTCTTGGAGGAGTAACGCTTACGTTCGCCATTGTCGTCTAGTAAAAATGGCGCCACTGGAGCCCGGTCCTTATTTTATCAGGGCGGAGCTTGGGGCGATAAAATAATCGCCCTCCTTGGATTCGAATTAAAATCGCTGATTAGCTAGCATTTTATGTCATACATTCATATCTTAAATTAGCAATTGGCTTAACTGCTACGTAGACCCGCCTCCTCGGGGCACTTTCTGTATCGCCCAGAGCTGACGAGGCGTTTGACAGGCAGAGGAAAGGTTGCGAATATGATTTTCTATCATATCTTACACATATTACTGTGTGCATTCCATATTTCAAACACACAAATATTGACATACTGATGTTTTTATTATTATTATTATTTTTATTTTTAAAAATAATAATTTTATTTAAGGGGCGGCGCCCTAGCGCCTCTATCGGCCAGCCGCCACTGGTCAAGACCCTGGTGAGGACGATGAGCACACAGATGAGCTTCCCTGAGACGGTTTCTGACAGTTTCATCAGCTGTCCGGGTGGCTCATCTCAGACGATCACGCAAGTGAAGAAGCCTGATGTGGAGGTCCTTTGCTGGCGTCGTTACACATGGTCTGCGGTTGGTCTCTCAATGTTCTAATCTCTCAATGTTCATCTCAAAGTGCACCAAATTCACGCATGTTCATTTTTTTTTTGCATTCTCTCCCGGACCCCCTATTGGCTTTGGGCTAAGCATCCAATTGTCTTCAAATCCTACAAAAGTCACTTCCTAAAGGCATTCCTCCAATAGCCATCTCCCGCAGTAATGGTTCTGTTGTTGAAATAGATAGAAAAATAGTGAGAAAATAAACAACAACAGGAAAAAAGGGTGGAGGTAGGGAGGAGAGTACACGCTTGCTTATAGGACCAGGCGCGCTGCTGATTTCTGGTCCTTGATACAGGGATGTGTGTTCGTGCGTCTGTGTGTACACGTAGCCGAGTGGGCGGTTTCACTTCGATTGTCAATCTTTTATCGCTTCTCTGTGTGTCTCCAACGCTTTCCTCTCTTCCCCACACTGCACCATCAACCTCCAACGACGTCGAGGGACCATAGTGGGGCACACAGCGACGCTGGGGAACTGAAATGTAAACCGGCAACAATTGATCATAACCCTCGGACTTGTCAGGCTTTCATTTCCAGTCGAGTCGCCGTGAGACTGCAGAAACCTGAAATAGCTGCTGCGGACCATATTGAACTGAAATTGATTCACGCGAGAGGGTCAATAATGTTATAAGATTAACGCCGGAAAGCTTCCACTCATGTGATTGTATAGTTTATATGAAATATATTTTATTTTTATACCGGTGTTTTTGTGCTTGCTTCGTGTTTGCACAGTTTCAGTGATCCCGCGCAGCTCCCATTTCTAACACATCATCACTGCTTGCTCGGTATATGTGATATATTAAATTAGGGGAATAATTCACTCAGAGGATAGAGTAGTGCGTAGTTTAGCCCAGTCACTCCTCACCGGTGCCCGTTCGTCCCAGTTTGCCTCAGGATTGGGTCTCTTCGCCACCTGGAGTTCCCCTACCTCGGCTCGGTCTCATCGTTGTTCTTCCCGGTGAACTGCAGAAGAGCGAGCTCGCTCTCACCGGTAACAGATAATGTCGGGGGAGTCGGTGTTGATCCCGGACGACCGGGCATTCAGCAACTTCAAGGAGGAGTGCGGGAGCGAGGAGGGCTGGAGTCTGACCTACAACAAGACGGGCATGACCGTGTGGACCCAGACTATAGCAGGAGACGAGGAGAAGTCAATCCACAAGATTAAGGTGAGAACAGGGTAGGCCGGTACACAGCTGAATAGAATATGTGAGGAGCAGCGGGCACCATATGGGCTACCTCGGTCACACAGTCCCATAACAGGAAGTCATAATGGCCTAAATTCAAATCCTTTCGTAATATTACTCGAAGGAGGGCAAGGAAGTGTTATTTACAGGAAGAAAGTAAAGATAGATTTGAAAAGTATTGGGCCAGGGCCTGGGTATGGTGTGTGTTGTGGGTGCCAGCGTGTATGTATCCGGGTCTGTGGCAGGATAGCCGGCAAACAGGTGTTCACATGGAGTTGTTTGATGAAGGGAGGAGGGGAGAGAGGGAAACAGAAGGTCAACCAGGATGTGTGTGGACTGTACACGTGATTAATCATCTCTGACGTTACACTGTTGGAGCAGGCCACTTTAAACTCAGACAGGTGTGTGTGTGTGTGTGTGTGTGTGTGTGTGTGTGTGAGAGAGAGTGAGAGACCAGCTGTGTGTGATGTAAGAAGCTGCAGGTAGAAGTCTGTTCTGTTTCCCCATAGAGATTCCTGTTCTGCGACCTGTGAGTGTGGGCTACTCTATGACAGGTACTTTAACTGACACACAGACATTTTTGACAGACATGACCATCAGAGAAAGGAGCCTATAATGGGTCTGGTAGCTAGGTAGGCAGGCAGTAAACCTGTTATATTAGCTGTCATCTATCTGTCTCTGAAGTGTCCGTTGGCCTGATTTGCATAATGCCACAGTGTATAAAGTGTGCTTAAGGAGAGGCCTCGTCTTTCACTGCACTCATGCCTGTAGGGGATAGAGGTGTGTGTGTGTGTGTGTGTGTGTGTGTGTTTGCTCAGTTTGTATGCAGAGGTAATCTCTCTGTGTATTCATACAGGACAGGTGGACCTTCTCATAATAGCTCCACAAACAGAAAGGGAGAGAGAGAGAGAGAGGGAGGACAGTTATCACACATAGCAGGATACACACACTGATTGGGAGTAGCCCTCAAACCGTTACATCCTTGTGTGTGTGTGTGTCTCTCTAAACTCTTATGTAAATGTATATGTTGTGTGTCTCAGTATGGTTGTGTGTGTGTGTGTGTGCTCAGGAGGCAGTGATGCTATGATCCTGTTCTTCTATTTATAGACTGGAATAAAAGCATGGATGCTCTCCCAGCTGATGCATGTGGAAAGTGTGTGTGTGTGTGTGTGTGTGTGTGAGGCTGTTGTAGTGTTCTCCTCTCCCAGACGGCCAATAGCAGTGAAGAACAGTGACATGTAAAGTGCAGATGCATTGAAACCCCCAGAGGGAGGGGGAGGTTGGGGGAGAGATCTTTGTCCATCTCATCATCCTCATCATCATCATTAGCAGAATAATGATCATTATAATCAATAATCTATCAGCCGGTAACCATTAGTCATCCATATCATCAGCATCTCTATTAACCTCCCATCATCATTATACTGAGACACACGCACACGCACACAAAGGCAAGCCGAGCTATGCTTCTGTATATATGTGGGCGGTGTGTGTATCATATGTGGGTGGTTTGACAAGCTGTCAGACTGCTGGCTACTGTTTGGACTTTCCCCAGCACACACACTCCCTGAGGACTGAGGGAAACCTGATGGCATACAGATCCACTCATCCCATCTCATCCTTCTCTTCCACATTCCTCTACCCCTGTCCAGCAGAACAGATGAGCTTTGACAGGCCAGAGGGAGAGGGGAGAGGGGAGAGAGGGGGAGAGGGGGAGAAGGGGGGATGTTTGATTAAACGCAGCTGACTGTACTGCAGTCTAATGCAGGGGGAAGGGTGTGTGTATGTTTGAGGTTAGAGGTCGTGTATCATGTGACTGTGAGCATGCAGTGTCTAGTCCACAGGACTCCGTCAATACATACACACGTGTACTGCCAACATTGACCTCGCACACATGGGATTTCAGTTTACTGTTCACACGCACCACAGTTTAGTCTCCATGTCTCGTCAGTTTAGTCTCCATGTCTCTCCGTCTCTCCGTCTCTCTCTCTCTCTCTCTCTCTCTCTCTCTCTCTCTCTCTCTCTCTCTCTCTCTCTCTCTCTCTCTCTCTCTCTCTCTGTCTCTCAATTTCAATTTAAGGGCTTTATTGGCATGGGAAACGTATGTTAACATTGCCAAAGCAAGTGAAGTAGATAGTAAACAAAAGTGAAATAAACAATAAATATTAACAGTAAACATTACACTCAGAAGTTCCAAAAGAATAAAGACATTTCAAATGTCATATTATGTCTATATACAGTGTTGTAACAATGTGCAAATAGTTCAAGTACAAATGGGAAAATAAATGAACATAAATATGGGTTGTATTTACAATGGTGTATCTCTGTTCTCTCTCTTCTCTCTCTCTCTCTCTCTCTCTCTCTCTGTCTCTCTCTCTCTCTCTCTCTCTCTCTCTCTCTCTCTCTCTCTATCTCTCTCTCTCTCCTGCCCTCATCAGTAGAGGAGTGTACTGAATTAGTTTAATAGAATTACAATGATAGTCTTCTCATTCTCTCTCCCTCTCCCTCTCCCTCTCCCTCTCCCTCTCCCTCTCCCTCCCCCTCTCCTGTTTCAATCTGCCCTGTGGACACAATCGCTTCATTATTCTCTCAAATCCATTGTGACTTTTAAGTCCTTAGTCCAACACACACACAGAGAGAGAGTTGGGTTACTGAATCACTAGTGAAACTGCAGTAGTACCTGATAACATAGGTCCTCATGACCATAGAAAGTAGTCTGTATAGACTACTACTGGACACGGTTCTGTGAGATACACTCTCTCTGAGTCTCAGTATGGACCCATAGTTAAGGTTAGAGTATAGATTTGCTTGCCAGACCCACAAGGCTGTTGAGAGATGGGTTTCCCCATATAGTGAACTACTTTTGGTCGGGGCTATCCCCATGTGGCTGTGATCGAAAGTTGTGAATGCTATGGGTTTCTCCCCTCCCCCTATCTTCTGTCTTCTGTCTGTGTTGTTGTGGTGTGGAGTATTCCCTTGGCTGAGGTAACCATGGAGATGGCGTTACTGTAGGGCAGTTTTGCAGGCCTCTGGTGTGCGTGTGTGTGCATGCGCGTGCGCGTTCTCACTTTTTAAGAGCCTGACATTGGCATAATTCTGTGCCCCCCACACACACACACACAAACAAGCTCCTCTTCTCTCTTTTCTCTCTCCCCTCTCTTCTCTCTCTCCCCTCTTCTCTTCTCTCTTCTCTCCCCTCTCTTCTCTCTCCTCTCTTCTCTCTCCCCTCTCTTCTCTCTGTTCTCTCTCCCCTCTTCTCTCTTCTCTCTCCCCTCTCTTCTCTCTCTCATTTCTCTTCTCTCTCCCCTCTCTTCTCTCTTCTTTCTCCCCTCCCTTCTCTCTTCTTTCTCCCTTCTCCTCTCTTCTCTCCTCTCTCCCCTCTTCTCTCCCCTCTCTTCTCTCCCCTCTCTTCTCTTCTCTCTCTTCTCTTCTCTCTCTTCTCTCCCCTCTCTTCTCTCTCTTCTCTCCCCTCTCTCTCTTCTCTCCTCTCTTCTCTCTCTCCTCTCTCTTCTCTCTCCCCTCTCTTCTCTCTCCCCTCTCTTCTCTCTCCCCTCTCTTCTCTCTCCCCTCTCTTCTCTCTCCCCTCTCTCCCCTCTCTTCTCTCTCTCCCCTCTCTTCTCTCTCCCCTCTCTTCTCTCTCCCCTCTCTTCTCTCTCCCCTCTCTCTCCCCTCTCTTCTCTTCCTTCTCTTCTCTCTTCTCTCTACCCTCCCAAGCCACTTGATTAAGGAAGGTTATAACATTTTCCTCCATGTAGCTGTGCGTTTGTATAGTGTTAGTTATTTATAGTTTAGGTGCTGTTGACTAGAGACACATCTGTGTACACTGGCCGGCCCATCTCTTCATTTAAACACACACACACACACACACACACACACAGTAGTGTAAGGGATTTGGCGTCAGGGTG
Source organism: Coregonus clupeaformis (assembly GCF_020615455.1). Taxonomy (NCBI): domain Eukaryota; kingdom Metazoa; phylum Chordata; class Actinopteri; order Salmoniformes; family Salmonidae; genus Coregonus; species Coregonus clupeaformis. The sequence goes on along the minus strand of NC_059196.1, from coordinate 28,284,398 downwards.
GTGTCAGCTGTGTTAGGAAATGTATTTTGTTGTTGTTTGTGTATGCACAGTATTTATTTAAAAGTGTGTGTTTGGTCGACTAACGGTAAGAGAGTGTGTGTGTTTCTCCTGTAGTGTCGGATGGCGTGTAAGGACGTCTCATCTGAGACCATGTATGATGTTCTCCATGACATCGAGTACCGTAGGAAATGGGACGCAAACGTCATCGAAACCTTTGACATCGGAAAACTCACTGTTAACGCAGACGTGGGCTACTACTCCTGTACGACACATATACGCGCACACACACACACACACACACACACACACACACACACTCTTGGCGTTGTGTGTGTATGTTAATGAGGCTCCTCGTCTGTGTCTAGGGAAGTGTCCCAAGCCGCTGAGGAACCGTGACGTCATCACGCTGCGGTCCTGGCTGCCCATGGGCAGTGATTACATCATCATGAACTACTCTGTCAAACATGCCGTAAGTATAAACATGTACAGGGAGAGAGTGTCCTGGTCCAGAAACCTGTACTATACCCCCTACCCCGTGGCTCTCCAACCCCGTTCCTGGAGAGCTACCCCAGTTGGAACTAACCTGATTCAGCTTATCAACCAGCTAATTATTCAAATCAGGTGCCCTAGACGATGTCTCCAGGAACAGGGTTGGAGTCTTGGATAGGGTCAGTGGATAACCAACTGGTTGTACAACGTTCTGCAGGTAGAAACATTTGAGATAGAACAGACCTGCAGGATATTTTCCTCAGTGGGAAACAAATGCTACAGTAGGACTGTCCACTCTATTTGAATCGACATGCTGTAGATGGACATGTCTTGGGGTATCTTTAGTGGTTGTGTGTGTGTGTACGTAAGTGCAGTTTGATAAAGGTGGGTCATGTGTGTTTAAGTGGAGTATTTGCTTACTCTAGTAAGACTGTGTGTGTATTAGTTGACATAATCCTCTGGCATTTCAATAAAGCTTTATCGGTCCGTGCCACTGCTAACGTTGGATAAAGCCTGTGTGTGTTTGCTGGATAGGGCAGTGGCAGCTCAGGGTTAGATTACTCAACACTCAGACAGTACAGTGGCTCTGCCCTGTCCAAGGGTTTGGTTTGGAATCAGACCTCTCTTTTTTACTCCTCTCTCTCTCTCTCTCTCTCTCTCTCTCTCTCTCTCTCTCTCTCTCTCTCTCTCTCTCTCTCTCTCTCTCTGTCTCTGTCTCTGTCTCTGTCTCTGTCTCTGTCTCTGTCTGATCAATATTAAGTTGGCCTCTCATGTGACTGCTGCTGCTGTAAGCTTCCGCATTCCACACTCAGACAAACCTGCAAGACACTTCCAAACATACATCCAGACATACACAGCTACTTTGCTCACATTGAGTTCATTGAGAGGAATGTGTCAGAGTTGACTGTTATTGGACTAGGCAGGGCCAGCTTCAGGAACAGACAGAGATGCAGAGCGGAACTAGGATAGGAACTGTGAGTGAGAATCCGTACTGTCACTTTACCCCTCCACAATATTGTGCAGTGAACTCCTGATAAGTGAATGTCATCTTTTCAATTTAAACTCTGTTTAAGTGCAGGGCAGTTCATCATTTTATTTAAATACATTTTGGTTGAATGTTCTGGCCATATAGTGCACTCATGCAGAATGAACCCAAATAACTGGAGTCAACTGTATCTCCTGAGTGGCGCAGTGGTCTAAGGCACTGCATCGCAGTGCTAACTGTGCCACTAGAGATCCTGGTTCGAATCCAGGCTCTGTCGCAGCCGGCCGTGACCGGGAGACCCATGGGGCGGCGCACAATTGGCCCAGCGTCGTCCAGGGTAGGGGAGGGAATGGCCGGCAGGGATGTAGCTCAGTTGATAGAGCATGGCGTTTGCAACGCCAGGGTTGTGGGTTCGATTCCCACGGGGGGCCAGTATAAAAAAATAAAAAATAAAAATGTATTCACTAACTGTAAGTCGCTCTGGATAAGAGCGTCTGCTAAATGACTAAAATGTAAATGTACAGCAGTTGAACTGTCAGTGGTTGAGACCATTTCCTCAGATGGGGTGTTCTGTGCTAACTAGGGCTGTTCCACTGTGTATTCCTGTAGAAATACCCCCCCAAGAAGGACATGGTACGAGCGGTGTCCATCCAGACTGGCTACCTGATCCAGAGCCATGGACCGAACCACTGCACTCTGACCTACCTGGCACACGTGGACCCAAAAGGTTATATATGCCCCCCCCCACAGTGGAGGCTGCTGAGGGCAGGACATCATAGTAATGGCTGGAATGGAGTCAATGGAATGGTATCAACCACATGGAAACCACATGTTTGATTCCATTGACTCCATTCCAGGCATTATTATGAGCCATCCGGTGGTTAATGTGCTTGGAGAGTTAATGAATGATTCATACTCAGGACCTTCTTTCTATAGCAATCGCCATAGTAACTATGGATCTGTAGGTCAGGGTCTGTCCCTCTCATCTCTCTCTCTTTTTATTGCTCTTTCTCTGTTAATCCAACTCTTTTAAGATCTTAAAGCTCTTGATAATCTCTCCATCTAATTATCTCTAAATCACCCCTTGTTCTGGTGTGAGCATGTGTGTGACATCTGTTAACAGTGAGTGATTTGACCGTGGATGACATGCCATGGTGTAACATTTAAAAATCCCCCCCCCCCAGGTTCACTACCCAAGTGGGTTGTTAACAAGTCTTCCCAGTTCCTGGCTCCCAAAGTAAGTACATTCCAGACTGCTTATCCCTACACTGCCCAGCATTACACTCCCACTGTACACACTCCCACTCCCATAACCACATTATAATGCTGAAGCAAGGAGAGGGAGAGAGATGGGTAGCAGGCATGTGTGAGTGGCTGTGTGTCTCCATGCATAACCCTCTCACTCAGCAGAGTCTGGTTGTCAGGTCTTGGGAGACACGGGAGAACACCTATGTATAATGTATGATCCATCCTACACTTCCCTGGGCTAGAAACTGTGTGTGTGTGTGTGTGCTGAAATAGGCCATGGGATCTCAAGGGAATGAGGAAAGATGAGGGAGAGCCCCTGATATCTAGATCTCAATCCGATAGACAACACACTAAAGCACAGCAGCCAACTCTCTCTCTCCATCACTAGGTTACTACATGGCACAGCAGCCAACTCTCTCTCTCTCCATCACTAGGTTACTACATGGCACAGCAGACAACTCTCTCTCTCTCCATCACTAGGTTACTTTATGGCACAGCAGACAACACACTACTGCAAGAAGCTCTCTGCTGTTTGTGTTCCTTTTTAACCCTGGCTAAATGCAGATCTCTGTGTGTGCGTGTGTGTGCGTGTGCGTGTGTGTGTGCGTGCAGGCGATGAAGAAGATCAGTAAGGCGTGTCTTAAGTACGGCGAGTGGAAGCAGAGACACAACCCAGGCTTTAAGCCCTGGCTCTACCCTGAGCAGACTACACTGCCCACAATCTCTGTGTCCGAGCTTAGCATCCAGCACGCAGACAGCCTGGAGAACATTGACGAGAGTACACTCAGCGAGATGCAGACGCGGGAGGAGAGAGACAGCGACTAACACCACACACACACCTCAGTGAGATAAGAGAGACAGTGACACAAACACACAACACACACTTTCTCTTTCCTCTCCAGTCAGTCTCTTTGTCCTGAATCTCTGCCCCTATTGCCCATTATACCATGTGTCTCTGGATCACATGGCTGTCTCCTGTAAAGCATCCTGAACACACACACACACACACACACACACATTCACAAGCCACACACACACACACAGGTTCGCTCTCTGTTCCTCAACACTACAGATGTATGAATGAATGTAGAGTTAAATCTTAAATACAGATTCCTACAAAGGTTTTCATATTTCATTTGTGATCCGAGTCTTTCTTAAACTTTGTGTGTGTGTGCGCGCGCGTGCGTGTCTGCGTGTGTGCTAAATGAGGTCTGACAAATGATTGACCTGATTTAACAGATTGTTCTGGTCTGAATCCATCACAAATACACACACGTACAGACTGTTTAATACCACTACTGCTGTGTGGCCTAGTTGGGAACAGGGATCCCCACTCTGGGTTGGCATGGCAACTCCCTGCTCAACTTAGCACCAGGGAAAGACGGGGAGAGAGTGGAGAGGGGGGAGAGACAGAGAGAATGGGGAGGAAGTGAGTGATGTAATTGTGGATATGAATTGTTGGTGATTTTGCCCTCCCCTTCATTAGCACAGTGTGGGTGTGTGTGTGACCATAAGCATCAGAGCTGTAATCTCTGCGAGAGGATTAATTGAAACCCAAACTCTCTCACACACACAAACACACACACACACACCAATCAATCCGGTCTTTTCAGATAGTCTGCAGGGCTATAGCTAAGGAAAGTGCTTGAGGGGGGTTTAGGGCCTGAAATGATAACAGGCCAAATCATTGCAGTGCTCCTGTTTTTAGGCCCTATTTCTCAAAACAGACATTGTTCAGTTGTTGAGTGGATCAGGGAAATCGGGAGGTTACAATTAATCACATGACTTCTAAAGTAATTATGTTTGGTTAGCATGGGTCTTATGGGACAGGTAAGTCTGAAATGGCTGTGTCTGAAGGGACGTGATTCTTCATTATGAACTGTTACAGGGCTAAGTCCTACCTTGTAGTAAGAGACGAGTAGGCCTACTGAAGCACCTACACACACACACACACACACACACACACAATTGGGCCTAAATAATTTTCATTCATATACAGTAAACTCAGTTACTCATATCAAATAAGATAACAAACTTGTTCCAGTGTATTGTAGCGCTGCTCACATAATCCATGCACTTTATTCCATGGTTATTTCTGTAACATTTGTTTGCAGTCGGGAAAGGCCTACCTGGGCGTATTCATTTGGACAGCACGTCCTAGTACATAACCTATCCTATATGATATTAGACTACTACATCTCTTTATATCAAATATATATATATTTTTAAACCCCTTTTTCTCCCCAATTTCGTGATTACGATCTTGTCTCAAAGCTGCAACTCCCCATCGGACTCGGGAGAGGTGAAGGTTGAGTCATGCGTTCTCCGAAACATGACCCGCCAAGCCACACTTCTTAACACCCGCTCGCTTAACCCGGAAGCAAGCTGCACCAATGTTTCGGAGGAAACACTGTTCAACTGACGACCGAAGTCAGCCTGCAGGAGCCCGGCACGCCACAAGGAGTCACTAGAGCGCGATGAGCCAAGTAAAGCCCCCCCGGCCGGTTGTGACACAGCTTGGGATCTAACCCCAAGCTATAGTGACGCCGCAACACTGCGATGCAGTGCCTTAGACCGCTGCGCCACTCGGGAGGCCTATATAAACAATTTCTAAGAAATAGTCGAACAAGTTTTTATGTTTGCAAATCATGTTATCTTCTTCTATGGTATAATGGCGTTCGCACAACTTTATGTGCATGCCAAGACAAGTTTGGTAAAGTAGAATATTTGATAAAGTAGAACATTTAGGAATTTATCCTATTTTACTGTTTGAGAATTATTAGTTAAATGCAACAGCAAAACATTATTTATTAAAAGCAATCTATTAATATGGTTTTTGAACACTATAATTTGTTTACAAGCATGATAGCTGTACTTTTAGTTTTTGATTCACGCAGCTTTCTGGCCATTAGCCAATCCAGCGTTTCTCAATGAGATCAAAACATGTGAATGCATCCAACTGGTATTTATAACTTCACAACTGGTAAATTCCCACCTCCCACTTGGTTACGAATGCAGCAAAAGGCTCCTCACAAGAATGGCAGATCATGGGAAACGTTTGATGTGGCAGCATGTAGGCTAGCTAACTTTTCAGGGCTCAAGACAAATGGGCCGAGTCTAAAGCCCAGTTTAATCCTCATGTTTTTTCAAGTTTATGTCAATTTTTGTTTTGTTTTGTCCTGTACTGTAAATAAGGCCAACTGCGACCTGTGACCTGGCTACCCATCCACATCATCGATAGAGCAGCGGAATTAAATTCAGGGTGAGTCATCAGACAACTACGACCTGGAACCCCACATTCATTATATAATGAACCCAAATTGTATCTCTGTACCACTGCCTCAGTGCCAATGCTTTCAAGCCTCCTACTGCTGGGCCAACCACACATGGAGAGAGGCAGAGGGTATGTTCTGATAAGAGTGAGTAAGGGAGGGCCTATGGGGGTTAGCTGGCCTGTAGAGATACAGTATGTATAGCAGAAATACGGTGTCTGCTCTGTCTCTCTTCAGGATTCAAGCCAATGGAATAGGTGGCAGGTTTATAATTTATAGTCTATATTCTACAGCACTGTGTCCTACCTAGACCATGTTTCCCCTACACTCTAAACAATTAGGGCTTCAACAAGGGTTCTTCTAAGATCTTCAAAGTTCTTCGAAGAACCTTAGGGTTCTTGGCACTGAAAATTGCCCCCGAAAGGTTCTTCCAAGAACCCCATAGGAGGTGGGATTCATCGAGGAACCTCCTTAGTTGGTGGGGATTCTTGCAGGAAACTAACTGCCCAACTGAAACATTTGGATTTGAATTTGAAAGGACAGCAGGTGCAGTCACTTAACTGAAAAATTAAAAGATCTACTCAATTTAAGGTAAGGTTTGTCCCTTGTATGATCTAAATTGATATTGTTTTATGATGATACCATCTAGCTTTTCATATTTGTGCAAATCTTTCTAAAACAGAAAATGGACACAATTCAATGGATATCAATCAACAAAGAGGTAAGAATATGTAGGCTATAAGATATGTTGAAGGCTAGCTGTATTGGGTGCAGATGACTGAACTGCTCACTTTTGTGTCTGTGTCTGCAGGTATACAGATGAGGAGGCATACAATGGTATGTCTATTGGTATGTTATGCAGATCACATGTACCATCCTCCTCCCTTAACTCTTCAATGAAAATCCCATAGGCCTCTACATTATGGGCAAGGTATGTGTATGAAAACCATTATCAAAACAGTTTTTTTCGTTCACATTTACCTCAAAAACCAAGGTATGAATACTGTTATGTGCATGTTTTGTTAATCATCTATATAATTACTATTTTTTTGATTCACAGACTTCACCCTCCCTACACCTCTGAATATAACAGGAAACCTGTTTGATCAGCATGCAATGCAAAATAATTCTGGCTATGGATACGGAGAACATCAACACATTAACATCAACACGCCAGAGGATTTACCCATTAGAAGGGGCTCTGCTGGGAGTTTACCTCATTTGGATTTTTTTATTCTGCTTTGCCACTAAAATCATAATAAACACTGACAACTAAAATATTGTGTTATTGTTATGCATATTATTATGGGGGGTAGTTTAAAAAATGAACCCCAAAAGGTTATTCAAAAAGTTAATTGAGGATCCATTAAAAGGGGTTCTTTGAAGAACCCCTAAAGGATACTCCAGGAACCTTTTCTTTTTAGAGTGTAGGACAAAAAAGTTATTTTATAATCTGCATCCAATGTCTTTATTGTGGAGCCTAATCATCTCATGCTGAATTTATTTGGAAAAAAATCGAATAGGCCTATGCCACTTTCAGGGCAATACAATCCCATAAACCATAATAGCCTTGGTCCTAAGGGATTGGATTTCTGTGATATATAGGCCTACTCAACTAGCCCGAGAAGAAGTCCCCTGCAGATGAGGAAATCCACATGTATTCACAGAAATAACGTAGGGCTATATCTATTGGTCTCCGGGAGCGTTATCAGGACAGATCGACTCTGGCTGCAGGCCTAGGCCTAATTTTCAGCGCCAGTGAAGAAGCTCTTATCCCATGAACAGTTAGTCAATGTAGCCTCTCCACCTCAACACTACAGCAGTCACTTGTCGCCCTCCTGAGGTTGAAAACGACACTACACACCGTTCCAGAAACACTCAGAAATATGTATGTGGATACAATGTCCACTGTTATTATTTTACAATGTTTCCACGCAGAATGGAACGATAATTTCAGAATGGCTACTGTTGCAAAGCAACTGACCGAATTTTCCCCCATAAAAATGTTGCTACTCTCTAGAGATAGACAAATGTGTCAACATGTCCAGGATTAGCATGTCCAGAAATAAGTTGTTAGCCTGGGATTCATCTCCAAAACGAACATTTGTGTGGAACTGGTTCCCTGGCTATGTCTGTCTGTGTGTTTTCTCGCATCTAGACTTCAACGGTTGAAAAGTGGACTGGCTGAAAAGCAGACTGGGCTCCTTTTTGATTGTAATCAGTCACGTGACCTCTGCGGAAGTTTTTGGTGCTTTTGAGGCGTGAGAAAAAGTCATTGGCGAACTCGACCTGAAATATCACAAGACCTTAACTCCTGTCACCAGGGAAACTGATCTTTAACACAGAGAAGGTAAATATTTTTTAATTTTTTTTAATAGTTTTCTGGAGAGTTTATGATTGAAAAACGTCAGAGGAAAGAAAGGACCAAAACATATTTTGTAATGAGGCGAATTTGTATAGAATTCCGCTGCATTTTCAAGTATAGTTGGAAAGGCATAATAGCCTAGACTCGGATGCGATTGTCAACAATCTAGCTACGTTTTTAGAGCAACCTGCAGGATTGTAAATGGGCAGTTGCTGTTAGTTTATGTATTAAAATGACCACCCGTAGCGTTTCATCGTGGATAAAATAAAATAATAAACGCCTAAAACCGTGTTCCTTCTTTTGTGGTAGATTGAGGCTATAGTTTAAATGACCAAGAAGCGAGGACCCCCATCTCAGTTATTGTGGAACCCTGACAGGGTTGTTTATCCCAGAGGGATTCTGTTTGCTCTATTCTTATCGGATCTCAGGGCTCACGTCCGCTCATTTTACTGGAGAATTAATCAAATCAATGATTTACAATACTAACAAGTTATTTCTGTGCGTGTGTCAAATCTGATGTGCGTGAAATGAAAGTTATGTTAATGGTATAGACTGACTTGATGTGGAACTATTTCAGTGTACCCGCCGTCGTCCAGACTACAGGTGCAGATTTGACAGGTGCTTGGCAGAGCCATGTATTTAGCTCCCCATTAACATTACATGGGGAATATTTAAACAATACTATGTAACTGAATGTCTAGAATTAGAACAATGTTAAAAATTCTCTCTATATTATAATACTAATAATACAAATAATACATTTAATTTGTATAGTGCATTTCATTACAGAGTAATCTCAAAGCTTTTTTTTTTAATACAATTAAAAACAACACATTTAAAATCAAAGCAGATACAATGGCAATAGTGGGCTAGGTGCTAAATCCATTATTGATTGGGACTAGGACTATAAAAGTGGGCTTTAACCATTCCATAGGCAAGGGGCAAGGGAGCAGAAAGCTCTGTCCCCCATAGTTCGGTGGTGTTTTGTTTGGTGTTAATGTAAACCTGGGTATTGTCAGCGTAGTTGATGTGGCCCCGTGTAGCTCAGTTGTTAGAGCATGGCGCTTGCAACGCCAGGGTTGTGGGTTCGATTCCCACGGGGGGCCAAGGGAGCCAGTATGAAGATGTATGCACTCACTAACTGTAAGTCACTCTGGATAAGAGCGTCTGCTAAATGACTAAAATGTACATGTAATGTTATAATCTGAGGGTTTGGCCGAGAGGGAGCATGTAATTAATGAACATTAATTATATGAATGTGAATCTCTCATGGCTCAAAGTGGAAGAGAGATTGACTTCATCACTACTTGTTTTTGTAAGAAGTGTTGACAAGCTTCATATAACGAGCTGTCTGTTTAAACTACTAGCACACAGCTCGTACACCCATGCATACCCCACAAGACATGCCACCAGAGGTCTCTTCACAATCCCCAAGTCCAGAACAGACTATGGGAGGCGCACAGTACTACATAGAGCCATGACTACATGGAACTCTATCCACATCAGGTAACTGATGCAAGCAGTAGAATCAGATGAAGAAAAAAAACAGGTAGAAATACACGTTATGGAACAGCAGGGACTGTGAAGAGACACACACAAAGGTACAGACACATGCATACGCACACGGGCGCTAGCACACACACTCTACACACGTACATTGTGATATTGTTGTATGGTGGTATTATACATTTTGTATTGTAGATATGTAGTGGTGTAATAATGTTATATGATGTACTGTTTGACATTTTGTTTTATATGTAATGTAAGTGCCTTAATTTGTTTGGACCCCAGGAAGATGGGGATCCCTAATAAATACAAATACAAATGTAATTTAAAAACAGGAGAGGCCCCAGCACTGACCCCTGTGGGAAGCCTCATGTGACTGTAGACTCCTCCGATCTGGACTCTCCAATAGTGATGTATTGCTTCCAATTGGAGAGGTAGGAGGATAACCACTTCAGAGCTGTTACAGAGACAGCAGTGTGCACTCTGAGACACTGCAGGAGGATGTTGTGGTTTAAGGTGTCAAAAGCAGAACTGAGATCTAAGAGGAAGATGCTAGGAGATCCTGAATCAGAACCATAACTAAGTCATGGTAGGGCTGGGCAATATGGCCAAAATATCATATCACGGTATAAAATAAAAATTGGATGGTATTTTACAGTATTTTATGTTTTTGAATAATAAAAGTTCTACATTTGCTTTATGAGTAGTGCGTGACCCTAGGGTGGCAACACACGGGTGATTTCAATGGGTAATTCTCCATTCTGATCAATTCAATTCCCCCCAAAAATCAGCATTTTCATCAATTTCTGTATTTCCTGCACTCATTTGAGGTCATTTCCACACTGTCATGTAGGGCTGCACTATATGTGCAAACAATCTAGGCCTTATTTATAACCAAATGTTGCAATAGAGATTTGACTTGCGATTTAAAGCAAATCACTTGGGTGACCCTTTTGGAATCATGGAAATAGAATGTTTGTTCTAATTCTATAGTTAGAATATAATAGTGGGCATTTTGAACAGTGTTTTTTGACATGACAATGAATGAAATTGCCAGGGAGGAGTTATTGTGACAGGGTAGGCACCAAAGTGTTGATAAGTGTTTCCTAGGGGACCCTATAGTCTTTGGCTACATTGGATGTTTTCTCTTAACTACTTCATGTATCTAACATATTCATGCTTTGTGTATTCCACATTGATTTAGAAGATACTGTTGCACAAACAACATGCTGGTTTAGATCTACACCATCACTGGTATTACCAGCCTGTATAGCTAATTACGTTTGCTCTGATTTAGTACATTTATTAGCTAGCCAGCTAACTAGCGATTAGCATTGGCGGCTAACACGATTTAGGTCCAACTTGCTAAGAAAAGACAAACTAGCTGTTTGCAGATGTAAGAAACACAAACTAATAGTGTCATTATAGAATGCTAGTGGATTTATATTAAGAAGTAAAGTGAAAACATAATTGTTGTCATCAACATTTTTGCATGTGCTGCATTGACCATGCAGAGTGAATGCAAGTGTCTTGTGGTTGAGGAACAACAAATGCGCTCCTTGAGTAACAGGGGGCGGGGCTAGGTCTGTGTGGAAAGCAGCATAGAGAGAGAGAGAGAGAGAGAGAGCGAGAGGAGAGGGATGACTCAAGTAGCGAAGTAAACTATAAAAATGGACGTTACACACGGCGTATCACATTTTAACAAACCAAACATTCAAATACTGTTATAGAAGGCAAAGTAAAAACCCAAACCGGTCCATGCATCAATACCGGTATATCGTAAAATACTGTATACCGCCCAGCCCTAGGTCGTTGATAACTTTAACGCAAGCTGTTTTGGTGCTGTGCAAGGGTCAGAAGCCAGACTGGAAAACCTTGCACAACTGATTAGATAACAGATGCGATTGAAGCTGATTTGCAACCACTTTCTCCAGTACTTTTGATAGGAAGTGGAGTTTGGAGATGGGCCTGTAGTTGGATAGAATGTCCTGGTCAAGGTTGAGTTTCTTCAGTAAGACTGCAGCTGTTTTGAAGATCGATGGTATCTCTCCGGACAGCAGGGACTTGTTGATCATGGTGGTGACAAACATAAGCAGGCTAGATGAGCAGGTTTTGAGTATGGATGAAGGGATAGGGTTAAGGGAGCAAGTGGTGGCCATCATTTTAGAGATGATTGACTGCACAGTGGAGGATGTGACTACTGTAAAGTTGCTGATGGGAGGGGCAGTCTGGGTTGGGGGCTCACTCTTTTGAGTGATATTTACTCAAGACTGAAAATCAGCAACAGTCAGTGGGTTTAAAATAAAACAGTCTCTGTATAAAACAGGAAGGCCTCCACCGCGGCCAAGCGCCTTTTCAATGTATTTGTATCCAGGTTGAGCTGCTTCAGTAGGATGGTAAAAGTCACCTTCTCTGTGTCATGTTTGAATGAGGCAGATCATGTCAAAGTCATTGCCAGAGATAAATTCATACAAAATTGGAGACTTGTTCGTTAAGGATTATAGGTTGTAGAGTGCAAAACGTGTGGAGGCATTGGTGGAAACAGATTCATTGCATTTTGTTGGTCTACTGTTCTCTGTATAGACTGTAATAGCTTGCAGTGGGTGAAGTCAATTGCCTGAGGGTCAGCCTGCAGAACTGGCAAGTGATCTTTATTGTCCAAACTCCAGTGTGCATGTTGTACTGCTCCCATTGCTGATCAGTTTCCTACCTCCTCGCCGTCTGCATGTTTTGCGGAGGATCCCGTATTGCTTAAAACTGGTCTTGATAGGGCTGACCCCAAGTAGTCGACTGGTCGATTGTTTGGTCGATAGGCGGTTGGTCGACCAAGATAATTTTTTAGTCGAGCAGTAGAAATATATTTATTTATTATTTTATATGGCACATGAGACACCTGTCCTATTCGCACCCATCTCAGTGAACTAATCCATTACGGAGGCTGAGACTAATCCATTGCAGGGGCCCTGGGGATGGCACAGTCCAAGAAGAAGGGGAGTGTGGCTAAGATGTACAATGCATGTCTCTCTCCAGAATGTGCTCTCTCCTGCCAATTTGTGCACATTCATGGTTTCATAGCTTAATTGTGTGAATTGTTTGCGTTTGATTGTTAATGTCTATTAATTCCCAATTTTATATATATCACCAGTAGTACATTTACCGTTAATTCCTATAATTTCTAATCTACAATGTTTGTTTGGTTACGGTAATTTCTGTTAATGCATTCCATATATTATTAATCTGGTCTTTTACCGTTCGCATTGTCGGAGTGGAGAGAAACAAGTTTTGGTTTATTTCATTCCATTTACGAGTTTTGGCAATTTAGTTATTGTCTTTTGTTTGGAGCACTCATGTCAATGTTGAGTAAGGACGAGCACATGATTACGCATAGAAGTAGGCCTATAGGCTACCTGGCCTGCGCGCAAATGTAGGCTTATAAATGTGCCCATTTGGGGATCTGATAGTATTTCTGATTTGGCTTAACACACCACGACTAATGAGCTGTGGAGCTTCTCAAAGTAATGTTTTCTTCACCTCAAACAGCAAGCAAATGAAGTCGGCTTTTACAACCATTGAGAATGACAGTAGTTCCTCAATGTATTTGAAAAATATCCCTTTAGATAACCACTCTGCATGAAAGGGAAAAATGATATGCTCTGATCCAGTGGAAACATCATAAAATAGGCCTACCGATTACTTCTTATCTCTTGCGCAAATAGCCCACAGCTGTGTCTGTCCCGAGCTCACTGGCATGGGAAACTGAGGGCCCAGAATCTTTATACAAATGTTGCAAGTTTGCTAGCACCAGCTTCGGGCCGGACCCAAGTTAATAGTTGATACAATGTTTCAAATTTGTGATTTCGGCCATGCGTAATGTGATTTATAGGATATTTATTTTTATCCGGGTATTTTCTACTTGCAGGCTGCAAGGTTTTTATTTGTTGGCTTTATGTAGACTATAATTTTTCTCCCCAATACCGCGCTTCTTAACACCCTCCCGCTTAACCCAGAAGCCAGCCGCACCAATGTGTCAGTGGAAACACCGTTCAACTGACGACCGAGGTCAGCCTGCAGGCGCCCGGCCTGCCAGAAGGAGTCGCTAGAGCGCAATGAGCCAAGTAAAGTCCCCCCGGTCAAACCCTCCCCTAACCCGGACGACGCTGGGTCAAACCCTCCCCTAACCCGGACGATGCTGGGCCAATTGTGCGCCACCCTATGGGACTCCCAATCACGGCTGATTTTGATACAGTCCGGGATTGAACCCCGGTCTGTAGTGACACCTCTAGCACTGCGATTTTTTCAATTTTTTAATTTCACTTTTATTTAACCAGGTAAGCCAGTTGAGAACAAGTTCTCATTTACAACTGCGACCTGGCCAAGATAAAGCAAAGCAGTGCGGAAAAAACAACAACACAGAGTTACAGTGAGGGAAAAAAGTATTTGATCCCCTGCTGATTTTGTACGTTTGCCCACTGACAAAGAAATGATCAGTCTATAATTTTAATGGTAGGTGTATTTGAACAGTGAGAGACATAATAACAACAAAAAAATCCAGAAAAACACATGTTAAAAATGTTATAAATTGATTTGCATTTTAATGAGGGAAATAAGTATTTGACCCCCTCTCAATCAGAATGATTTCTGGCTCCCAGGTGTCTTTTATACAGGTAACGAGCTGAGATTAGGAGCACACGCTTAAAGGGAGTGCTCCTAATCTCAGCTTGTTACCTGTATAAAAGACACCTGTCCACAGAAGCAATCAATCAATCAGATTCCAAACTCTCCACCATGGCCAAGACCAAAGAGCTCTCCAAGGATGTCAGGGCCAAGATTATAGGCCTACACAATGCTGGAATGGGCTACAAGACCATCGCCAAGCAGCTTGGTGAGAAGGTGACAACAGTTGGTGCGATTATTCGCAAATGGAGGAAACACAAAAGAACTGTCAATCTCCCTCGGCCTGGGGCTCCATGCAAGATCTCACCTCGTGGAGTTGCAATGATCATGAGAACGGTGAGGGATCAGCCCAGAACTACACGGGAGGATCTTGTCATTGATCTCAAGGCAGCTGGGACCATAGTCACCAAGAAAACAATTGGTAACACACTACGCCGTGAAGGACTGAAATCCTGCAGCGCCCGCAAGGTCCCCCTGCTCAAGAAAGCACATATACAGGGCCGTCTGAAGTTTGCCAATGAACATCTGAATGATTCAGAGGAGAACTGGGTGAAAGTGTTGTGGTCAGATGAGACCAAAATCGAGCTCTTTGGCATCAACTCAACTCGCCGTGTTTGGAGGAGGAGGAATGCTGCCTATGACCCCAAGAACACCATCCCCACCGTCAAACATGGAGGTGGAAACATTATGCATTGGGGGTGTATTTCTGCTAAGGGGACAGGACAACTTCACCGCATCAAAGGGACGATGGACGGGGCCATGTACCATCAAATCTTGGGTGAGAACCTCCTTCCCTCAGCCAGGGCATTGAAAATGTGTCATGGATGGATATTCCAGCACAATGACCCAAAACACATGGCCAAGGCAACAAAGGAGTGGCTCAAGAAGAAGCACATTAAGGTCCTGGAGTGGCCTAGCCAGTCTCCAGTCCTTCATCCCATAGAAAATCTGTGGAGTGAGCTGAAGGTTCGAGTTGCCAAACGTTAGCCTCAATTGAAGAGCATGCATTTAGTTTTACTAGCGTTTAAGAGCAGTTGGAGGCCACGGAAGGAGTGTTGTATGGCATTGAAGCTCGTTTGGAGGTTTGTTAACACATTGTCCAATGAAGGGCCAGATGTATACAAAATGGTGTCATCTGCATAGAGGTGGATCTGAGAGTCACCAGCAGCAAGAGTGACAACATTGATATACACAGAGAATAGAGTCGGCCCGAGAATTGAACCCTGTGGCACCCCCATAGAGACTGCCATAGGTCCAGACAACAGGCCCTCCGATTTGACACATTGAACTCTATCTGAGAAGTAGTTGGTGAACCAGGCGAGGCAGTCATTTGAGAAACCAAGGCTATTTAGTCTGCCAATAAGAATGAGCTGATTGACAGAGTCAAAAGCCTTGGCCAGGTCAATGAAGACGGCTGCATAGTACTGTCTTTTATCGATCGCGATTATTATATCGTTTAGGACCTTGAGCGTGGCTGAGGTACACCCATGACCAGCTCGGAAACTAGATTGCATAGCGGAGAAGGTACGGTGGGATTCTAAATGGTCGGTGATCTGTTTGTTAACTTGGCTTTTAAATACTTTCGAAAGGCAGGGGAGGATGGATATAGGTCTGTAACAGTTTGGACATGGGCAAGTTGCAGCGGAGGGTGCAGAGCTGGTGGCCGGGGTAGGGGTAGCCAGGTGGAAAGCCAAAGGTGTGGCCGTTTTTATATTCAGAACTACATTCCTGTAAAGCTTAGAGAAGATCTCATGTTAAATACTGTTGAAGTAATATGGCTACTGGTTCATCTGCCTCACATAAAGCCCACATTTACAAGTATCTGGATAACGTGTGAAATGTTTGATTTAATGATTTTAAATATTGATTGGCATTAATTTTACATTTTAGTCATTTAGCAGACGCTCTTAGCCAGGGCGACTTACAGTTAGTGAGTGCATACATTATTTTTTTATTTTTCATGCTAGCCCTCCGTGGGAATTGAACCCACAACCCTGGCGTTGCAAACGCCATGCTCTACCAACTGAGCTACATCCCTGCCGGCCATTCCCTCCCCTACCCTGGACTACGCTGGGCCAATTGTGCGCCGCCCAATGGGTCTCCCGGTCGCGGCCGGCTACGACAAAGCCTGGATTCGAACCAGGATCTCTAGTGGCACAGCTAGCACTGCGATGCAGTGCCTTAATCTCCCGAGTGGCGCAGTGGTCTAATTCATCAGGCTGCCCACTCAAGAGAAAGCTTCAAACTGTAACTAGTGCCTGCAACCTAGTTCAGGTTATCAGTCAATCAAATCAAATCAAATCAAATCAAATTTTATTGGTCACATGCGCCGAATACAACAGGTGCAGACATTACAGTGAAATGCTTACTTACAGCCCTTAACCAACAGTGCATTTATTTTAAACAAAAAAAGTAAAAATAAAACGACAACAAAAAAAAGTGTTGAGAAAAAAAAAGAGCAGAAGTAAAATAAAGTGACAGTAGGGAGGCTATATATACAGGGGGGTACCGTTACAGAGTCAATGTGCGGGGGGGCACCCGGCTAGTTGAGGTGGTTGAGGTAATATGTACATGTGGGTAGAGTTAAAGTGACTATGCATAAATACTTAACAGAGTAGCAGCAGCGTAAAAAGGATGGGGTGGGGGGGCAGTGCAAATAGTCCGGTAGCCATGATTAGCTGTTCAGGAGTCTTATGGCTTGGGGGTAGAAGCTGTTGAGAAGTCTTTTGGACCTAGACTTGGCACTCCGGTACCGCTTGCCGTGCGGTAGCAAGAGAGAACAGTCTATGACTAGGGTGGCTGGAGTCTTTGACAATTTTGAGGGCCTTCCTCTGACACCGCCTGGTATAGAGGTCCTGGATGGCAGGAAGCTTTGCCCCAGTGATGTACTGGGCCGTACGCACTACCCTCTGTAGTGCCTTGCGGTCGGAGGCCAAGCAGTTACCATACCAGGCGGTGATGCAACCAGTCAGGATGCTCTCGATGGTGCAGCTGTATAATTTTTTGAGGATCTGAGGACCCATGCCAAATCTTTTTAGTCTCCTGAGGGGGAATAGGCTTTGTCGTGCCCTCTTCACGACTGTCTTGGTGTGTTTGGACCATGATAGTTCGTTGGTGATCTACCAGGGTAGTTACAAACAGCACAGGAATTAAATCTTCAACATTTATTGATCACATCTTTACTAATGCTGCAGAAATTTGCTTGAAAGCAGTATCCAGATCCATTGGATGTAGTTTCCACAATATAGTAGCCATATCTAGGAAAACCAAAGTTCCAAAGGCTGGGCGTAATATAGTGTATATGAGGTCATACAATACGTTTTGTAGTGATTCCTATGTTGTTAATGTAAAGAATATTTGTGGGGTGTGTAATGGGAAGCAACCAGACGCTGCACTTGACACATTTATGAAATTGCTTATACCAGTTGCTTAAAGCATGCTCCCATTAAGAAAATGACTGTAAAAACAGTTAAATCCCCGTGGATTGATGAGGAATTGAAAAATTCAATGGTTGAGAGGGATGAGGCAACATAAATGGCAAATAAGTCTGGCTGCACATCCGATTGGCAAACATACTGCAAATTGAGAAATCATGTGCCTAAACTGAATAAAAAGAAGAAAGAACTACACTATGAAACAAAGATAAATGACAAACGAATGATAGTAAAAAGCTTTGGAGCACCTTAAATGAAATTTTGGGCAAAAAGGCAAACTCCGCTCCATCATTCATTGAATCAGATGGCTCATTCATCACAAAACTCATATTGCCAACTACTTTAATGATTTTTTTCATTGGCAAGATTAGCAAACTTAGGCATGACATGCCAGAAACAAACGCTGACACTAAACATCCAAGTATATGTGACCAAATTATGAAAGACAGGCATTGTAATTTTGAATTCCGTAAAGTGAGTTTGGAAGAGGTGAAAAATACTGTATATTGTTGTCTATCAACAATGACAAGCCACCGGGGTCTGACAACTTGGATGGAAAATTACTGAGGATAATAGCGGACGATATTGCCACTCCTAGTTGCCAAATCTTCAGTTTAAGCCTACTAGAAAGTGTGTGCCCTCAGGCCTGGAGGGAAGCAAAAGTCATTCCCCTACCTAAGAATAGTAAAGCTCCCTTTACTGACCAGATACAATGCTATTTTATAGTAAACAAATTGACAACAGACTTTCAGCACGCTTATAGGGAAGGACATTCAACAAGCACAGCACTTACACAAATGACTGATGATTGGCTGAGAGAAATTGATGATAAAAAGATTGGGGGGCTGTTTTGTTAGACTTCAGTGCGGCTTTTGACATTATTGATCATAGTTTGCTGCTGGAAAAACGTATGTGGTATGGCTTTACACCCCCTGCTATATTGTGGATAAAGAGTTACCTGTCTAACAGAACACAGAGGGTGTTCTTTAATGGAAGCCTCTCCAACATAATCCAGGTAGAATCAGGAATTCCCCAGGGCAGATGTCTAGGCCACTTACTTTTTGAAATATTTACTAATGACATGCCACTGGCTTTGAGTAAAGCCAGTGTGTCTATGTATGTGGATGACTCAACACTTTACATGTCAGCTACTACAGCGACTGAAATGACTGCAACACTTAACAAAGAGCTGCAGTTAGTTTCAGAAGGGGTGGCAAGGAATAAATTAGTCCTAAATATTTTCTAAAACTAAAAGCATTGTATTTGGGACAAATCATTCACTAAACCCTAAACCTCTTGTAATAAATAATGTGGAAATTGAGCAAGTTGAGGTGACTAAGCTGCTTGGAGTAACCCTGGATTGTAAACTGTCATGGTCAAAACATATTGATACAACAGTAGCTAGGATGGGGAGAAGTCTGTCCATAATAAAGCGCTGTTCTGCCTTCGTAACAGCACTATAAACAAGGCAGGTCCTACAGGCCCTAGTTTTGTCGCACCTGGACTACTGTTCAGTCGTGTGTTCAGGTGCCACAAAGAGGGATTTATGAAAATTATAATTGGCTCAGAACAGGGCAACACAGCTGGCCCTTAGATGTATACAGAGAGCTAACATTAATAATATGCATGTCAATCTCTCCTGGCTCATAGTGGAGGAGAGATTGACTTCATCACTACTTGTATTTGTGAGAGGTTTTGACATGCTGAATGCATAGAGCTGTCTGTTTGAACTACTAGCACACCTCAGACACCCATGCATACCCCACAAGACATGCCACCAGAGGTCTCTTCACAGTTCCCAGGTCCAGAACAGACTATGGGAGGCGCACAGTACTACAAAGAGCCATGACTACGTGGAACTATTCCATATCAAGTAACTCATGCAAGCAGTAAAATTAGATTTAAAAAACTGATATAAATACACCTTATGGAACAGCGGGGACTGTGAAGCAACACAAACATAGGCACAGACACATGCATACACACACACGATAACATACACACTATAAACACTTTGTGTTGTAGATATGTGGTAGTAGAGTAGCGGCCTAAGTGTGAAATCTGTTATGAATGTATTGTAATGTTTTTAAAATTGTATAACCTCCTTCATTTTACTGGACCCCAGGATGAGTTAATGGGGATCCATAATAAATACAAATATAGGTATTATGATTCGATGTTCCAAACATATTGCTCACCATATGTCTGCTGCAGAGGGACAAGAGAGGGCCATGAGAAAATTAGTTTTGATCAGTCATGGAAATAATAGGGCTGAAAACAAATTGTCTCCCTATTTAAAAATAAGCTGGAGAACAAGCTATGAAGGAAAAATACTGGAATTTTGGTGCAGGTACAGCCAACTAGTACACAAATAATATCGCAATATTATTAAAACAATATGATATATCATAAAAAAATAATATCCCGTTATGTAAATTATTTTTTGTCTCTTTTTTTTTTTTTTCATTATTGAATATCGCCTTGGATCTCGAGTGACCTGGCTGCTCCCCATCCATCTCTGGACTTCTTAAAGCTCTGTCCAGACTGTGTGTTGTGACCTGGCTGCTCCCCATCCATCTCTGGACTTCTTAAAGCTCTGTCCAGACTGTGTGTTGTGACCTGGCTGCTCCCCATCCATCTCTGGACTTCTTAAAGCTCTGTCCAGACTGTGTGTTGTGACCTGGCTGCTCCCCATCCATCTCTGGACTTCTTAAAGCTCTGTCCAGACTGTGTGTTGTGACCTGGCTGCTCCCCATCCATCTCTGGACTTCTTAAAGCTCTGTCCAGACTGTGTGTTGTGACCTGGCTGCTCCCCATCCATCTCTGGACTTCTTAAAGCTCTGTCCAGACTGTGTGTTGTGACCTGGCTGCTCCCCATCCATCTCTGGACTTCTTAAAGCTCTGTCCAGACTGTGTGTTGTGACCTGGCTGCTCCCCATCCATCTCTGGACTTCTTAAAGCTCTGTCCAGACTGTGTGTTGTGACCTGGCTGCTCCCCATCCATCTCTGGACTTCTTAAAGCTCTGTCCAGACTGTGTTGTGTACTTTCCTTACACAGTCTTTTAATCCCAGCTCTGAGCATGTCTCTACGTGTTTGTGTGTTTTTAATGCACGTGTTTTTGTGTAAATCTGTTACTCTTTTGGCTGACTGGCAGTGACATCACAGCTAGTGGCTGCTGACTAACTAACTACCCCATACTCAGTAATCACAGTGGGTCAGAGAGAAACATTTTTTAAAGCCTCCCCTTTCACGTCTCCTATAGCATGACTTGTCTGATTTGACCATATTGGGATGGTGACCTTTTGGACTATGACCCTATATCTGTAGTACCATTTTTATGTTTCTCTCTTTTCATGAGACAGAGAGGATGGAGGAGAGTGAAATGAGAAGGGAAGAGAGAGAGAAATAGCCTAGATATCATGGAGTGTGTGGTTTGATCTCAGTGGCTCTTTGAGGCCGTTGGCTGAGTCAGCGTGTTTACCCCTCTGTCTGTCTGAGGGCCGTAGACAAATGACTGGAGGAGTGTGTGTGTGAAGAGTCAGGCGTTTCTTTTATTTAGTCTGTGCTAAATGGGCAACCTGTGGTGTGAAACAGAGGTGTAACAACGCAGAGAGAGAAAGAGACAGAAAAAGAGAGCAAGAGAAGGTAGTTGAGGATAAGGCAGGGAGACAACAGGCCATGGAAATGTCACCTTGTGACGCCACATCCCTTTCTGAGAGGGCAACTTGTAAAGAACTGATTAACTGAGGTTAACTCTGGCATTGTGTGTTTTTATGTGTAGTTGAAAGGGGATGTGAAGCTTGTCACCCACACACACACAATCTCTTACTTCCCTTAGAGAATGTCAAAGATGTGTCGGGTAACTCTCTTTATCGGTGTCTAAAATCACAACTCTGGTTCTGTCAAGTCCGTATGATTCCCCCTAGCCCCTCTACTGTGTGTGTGTTTTGTTTGGTGTTGTTGCCCGGGTAACAGAATGCCCCGTTGTTACAGCAGGATAGAGACACGGTTATAACCAGCCTGGAGAGAGATGGTTCAACAACCACAGGTTCTAGGACAGGGCAGGGTCAGTAAAGACCTGAACTAGGTACCGCTATGGAATACACACAACACAGGATCATCAAAAATACTGTTTATTACAAAAATATTCAAATAAGCTGTAGGGGCCGGCAGGCTTAGAGTGGCAATCAAAAGGTTTACAGTTTCAGTGTCTCCAGTACAAAATGATGATATGATAGTTTCAGTGTAACATGCAATTCTCAAGTAGTGTAGCTCAGGCAGAGCAAATATCAAGTCTAAGCACAGCAAACTTCACACAACACATCTAGTAAGTATAAAAATCAAAAGGGTCATAGACTTAGTGCTTAATGCAATACATAATCAAGACCTTGTACAATCAACACAATAAATACCTTTGCTGGCAGTCTCAAAGTCCACACAACTACCAAACAGAAGTTGTACTCAGGATACTTGCAATTAACACAACACAGAGACTGAATAGAAGTTGTCAACTGTGAATGAACATCAGTTGCTGGCTACAGTAGGTCTGGTGTGGGACTTGTTCTGTCCTTTCCTTTCTTCGAGGCTCTCAGAAATGCGGCCATTTTAAGATAACAGGTGGAGGCGCTGGTCACAATCACACCAGCAATCAATTAACAGAAATAACCAGTTAGTTCAAACAGACCAACGGCAACCTCACTGTTCACAGTCTCATGACTACCATATTACATCTTATACAGGCACCTCCACCCTGTTACAAGATGGACACAGTGATAGAAAGGATAGATAGATAGATGGATAGATGTACTGTATATGCTTAGAAAGAGTGCAGAAGACAAGAGGAACTGTAAGCTTCCTGGAACTGTAAGCATTCATGCTTGAAGGAGTGATAGAAAGAGGAAAATGGTAGAAATAGACAGAGAAGATGTAGAGATAGTATACATTACTAGGCAAAAGTTTGGACACCTGCTCATTCCAAGGTTTTAATTTATTTGTACTATTTTCTACATTGTGGAATAATAGTGAATACATCAAAACTATGATAAATATCCTGATCTAGTGAGATATACATGGCGGAGACTCAATCAAGCTAGTCGTCTTGACTTCTTTCTTATGTCATTCTCGTTGGCACCAAAAGTTTAAAAAAGTGTTGATAGGGGACAGAATGTGGTCGGACCATCATATAATTGGCATATACATTACTCTTACTGAATTTCCACGTGGGTGAGGATATTGGAAATTTAATCAAAGCCTATTGGATGATAATTTATTTTTAACTAGGACAAAGGAATTTATAACAGATTTTTTCCGACATTACGTAGGTACATAAAATCCCCTTATTGTTTGGGACACCTTTAAATGTGCCTTTTAGAGGCCATGCAATTCAGTACTCATCTCGAAAACAAAAGCAATTTAAGTCGAGTTTATACTAACAAAGGAAATAGAAGTTCTAACAGAACAGATAGATGGCAATAAAAACTGTAACATAGAGGCTCAGAATAAATTAGAGGAAAAACAAAAAGAAATGGAGAAATGTATTCAAGAAAGATCAAGTGTAATATATTATAAAAATAAAGCAAACTGGATGGAATATGGGGAAAAATGCACCAAATTATTTTTTAATCTTCAACATAGGAATGCTACCAAAAAGAATTTAATGAAACTGGTTACAATTGACGGAGTCACCCATGATTCACCAAATTATATTTTGAAAGAGGAAACAAAGTACTTTAAGCATACAGTGAGAGAAAAAACTATTTGATCCCCTGCTGGTTTTGTATGTTTGCCCACTAACAAAGTAATGATCAGTCTATAATTTTAATGGTAGGTTTATATGAACAGTGAGAGACAGAATAACAAAAAAAAAATCCAGAAAAATGCATGTCAAAAATGTAATAAATTGATTTGCATTTTAATGAGGGAAATAAGTATTTGACCCCCTCTCAATCAGAAAGATTTCTGGCTCCCAGGTGTCTTTTATACAGGTAACGAGCTGAGATTAGGAGCACACTCTTAAAGGGAGTGCTCCTAATCTCAGCTTGTTACCTGTATAAAAGACACCTATCCACAGAAGCAATCAATCAATCAGATTCCAAACTCTCCACCATGGCCAAGACCAAAGAGCTCTCCAAGGATGTCAGGAACAAGATTGTAGACCTACACAAGGCTGGAATGGGCTGCAAGACCATCGCCAAGCAGCTTGGTGAGAAGGTGACATCAGTTGGTGCGATTATTCGCAAATGGAAGAAACACAAAAGAACTGTCAATCTCCCTCGGCCTGGGGCTCCATGCAAGTTCTCACCTCGTGGAGTTGCAATGATCATGAGAACGGTGAGGAATCAGCCCAGAACTACACGGGAGGATCTTGTCAATGATCTCAAGGCAGCTGGGACCATAGTCTCCAAGAAAACAATTGGTAACACACTACGCCATGAAGGACTGAAATCCTGCAGCGCCCGCAAGGTCCCCCTGCTCAAGAAAGCACATATACAGGCCCGTCTGAAGTTTGCTAATGAACATCTGAATGATTCAGAGGAGAACTGGGTGAAAGTGTTGTGGTCAGATGAGACCAAAATCGAGCTCTTTGGCATCAACTCAACTCGACGTGTTTGGAGGAGGAGGAATGCTGCCTATGACCCAAGAACACCATCCCCACCGTCAAACATGGAGGTGGAAACATTATGCTTTGGGGGTGTTTTTCTGCTAAGGGGACAGGACAACTTCACCGCATCAAAGGGACGATGGACGGGGCCATGTACCGTCAAATCTTGGGTGAGAACCTCCTTCCCTCAGCCAGGGCATTGAAAATGGGTCGTGGATGGGTATTCCAGCATGACAATGACCCAAAACACACGGCCAAGGCAACAAAGGAATGGCTCAAGAAGAAGCACATTAAGGTCCTGGAGTGGCCTAGCCAGTCTCCAGACCCTAATCCCATAGAAAATCTGTGGAGGGAGCTGAAGGTTCGAGTTGCCAAACGTCAGCCTCGAAACCTTAATGACTTGGAGAAGATCTGCAAAGAGGAGTGGGACAAAATCCCTCCTGAGATGTGTGCAAACCTGGTGGCCAACTACAAGAAACGTCTGACCTCTGTGATTGCCAACAAGGGTTTTGCCACCAAGTACTAAGTCATGTTTTGCAGAGGGGTCAAATAGTTATTTCCCTCATTAAAATGCAAATCAATTTATAACATTTTTGACATGCGTTTTTCTCGATTTTTTTTGTTGTTATTCTGTCTCTCACTGTTGAAATAAACCTACCATTTAAAATTATAGACTGATCATTTCTTTGTCAGTGGGCAAACGTACAAAATCAGCAGGGGATCAAATACTTTTTTCCCTCACTGTATGTATCCAGACGTTTACATGCGTTTTTCTGGATTTTGTTGTTGTTACTGTCTCTCACTGTTCAAATAAACCTACAGTTAAAATTATAGACTGATCATTTCTTTGTCAGTGGGCAAACGTGTGTGTATATGTGTGTATATATATATATATATAACATGGGGAATTGGAAGTGATGCAGACAATTACATTGATGGAAGTTACAATCTATCTGCAATATTAAGCTGATCTACCCCCCAAAAAATATATGGAATCATGTACAGTAGTAACCAAAAAATTGTTAAACAAATCAAAATATATATGATATTTGAGTCTTCAAAGTAGCCACCCTTTGCCTTGATGACAGCTTTGCACGCGCTTGGCATTCTCTCAACCAGCTTCATGAGGTAGTCACCTGGAATGCATTTAAATTAACAGGTGTGCCTTGTTAAAAGTTAATTTGTGGAATTTATTTCCTTCTTAATGCGTTTCAGCCAGTCAGTTGTGTTGTGACAAGATAGGGGTGGTATACAGAAGATAACCTTGTTTGGTAAAAGACCAAGTCCATATTTTGGCAAGAACAGCTCAAATAAGCAAAGAGAAATGACAGTCCATAATTACTTTAAGACATTAAGGTCAGTCAAACCATCAAGCGCTATGATGAAACTGGCTCTCATGAGGACCGCCACAGGAAAGGAAGACCCAGAGTTACCTCTGCTGCAGAGCACAAGTTCATTAGAGTTAACTGCACCTCAGATTGCAGCCCAAATAAATGCTTCACAGAGTTCAAGTAACAAATGCATCTCAACATCAACTGTTCAGAGGAGACTGCGTGAATCAGGCTTTCATGGTCGAATTGCTGAAAAGAAACCACTACTAAAGGACAGCAATAAGAAGAAGAGACTTGCTTGTGCCAAGAAACATGAGCAATGGACATTAGACCGATGGAAATCTGTCCTTTGGTCTGATTAGTCCAACTTTGAGATTTTTGGTTGCAACCGCCGTGTCTTTGTGAGACGCAGAGTAGGTGAACGGATGATTTCTGCATGTGTGGTTCCCACCGTAAAGCATGGAGGAGGAGGTGTGATGGTGTGGGGGTGCTTTGCTGGTGACACTGTCTGTGATTTATTTAGAATTCAAGGTACACTTAACCAGCATGGCTACCACAGCATTCTACAGCGATACGCCATCCCATCTAGTTTGCGCTTAGTGGTACTATCATTTGTTTTTCAACAGGACAATGACCCAAAACACACCTCCAGCCTTTGTAAGGGCTATTTGGCCAAGGAGAGTGATGGAGTGCTTTATCAGATTACCTGGCCTCCACAATCACCCGACCTCAACCCAATTGAGATGGTTTGGGATGAGTTGGACCGCAGAGTGAAGCAAAAGCAGCCAACTAGTGCTAAGCATATGTGGGAACTCCTTCAAGACTATTGGAAAAGCATTCTTCATGAAGCTGGTTGAGAGAATACCAAGAGTGTGCAAAGATGTCATCGAGGCAAAGGGTGGCTACTTTGAAGAATCTCAAATATAAAATATATTTTGATTGATTTGTTTAACACTTTTTTTGCTTACTATATGATTCCATATGTGTTATTTCATAGTTTTGATGTCTTCACTATTATTCTACAATGTAGAAAATTGTAAAAAATAAAGAAAAACCCTGGAATGAGTAGGTGTGTCCAGACATTTGACTGGTACTGTATATTTAAGCAATAAGGCCTGAGGGGGTGTGGTATATGGCCAATATATCATGGCTAAGGGCTGTTCTTAAGCACGACGCAACGTGGAGTGCCTGGATACAGCCCTTAGCCGTGTTATATCGGCCATATACCACAAATCCCAGAGGTACCGTATTGCTATTATAAACTGGTTACCAACGTAATAAAAGCATTCAGGGTTCGAACCACCTGGTTTATATATATATATATATATATATATATATATATATATATATATACATATATATACATATACATACCAGGGGTATTCAACTCTTACCCTATGAGGTCCGGAGCCTGCTGTTTTTTTATTCTCTTCTAACTGATAATTAATTGCACACACCTGGTGTTCCAGGTCTAAATCAGTCCCTGATTAGAGGGGAACAATGGAAAAAAAAGCAGTGGAACTGGCTTCGAGGTCCTATACTATACAGTGCATTGGGAAAGTATTCAGACCCCTATACATACCTTGGCCTAAACATCGAGAGAGAGAGAGAGAGAGAGAGAGAGAGAGAGGGGAGAGAGAGAGAGAGAGAGAGAGAGAGAGAGAGAGTGAGAGTGAGAGTGAGAGTGAGAGTGAGAGTGAGTGTGAGTGTGAGTGTGAGTGTGAGAGTGAGAGTGAGAGTGAGTGTGAGAGTGAGTGTGAGTGTGAGTGAGTGTGAGTGTGAGTGTGAGGGTGAGTGTGAGTGTGAGTGTGAGTGAGTGTGAGAGTGAGGGTGAGAGTGAGTGTGAGAGTGAGAGTGAGAGTGTGAGAGTGAGAGTGAGAGGTGAGAGTGAGAGTGAGAGTGTGAGAGTGTGAGTGTGAGTGTGAGTGTGTGAGACTATTATAATAATAATATGCCATTCAGCAGACGCTTTTATCCAAAGCGACTTACAGTCATGTGCGCATACATATTTTTTTTTAACGTATTGTCTCTGGCCTGTCAGTTAGAGGAAGGACAGGAAATACCACAGGAAATGATTTGCAGTTATTTTACTGACACTGAAGTCCTTCTTTACACATTCACAGATGGTGTCATTTAATATGCAAAATAGACACCGGTTGTGTGTTTCCCTCATATAAAGGCACTGTCCTTAGATCAGCCTGTTTTAGAAGTACAGGGTACAGGCAGGCCTGTGTGTGTGTGTGTTGACTCTTGTGATGGGTCAGTGTGGTCTGATGGTCTTTCTAGTTGCAGAATAAAATAGAGTTGACCTATTGGACTGTTTTCTGCCTGGTACTAATGGTTTCTTTCTGATGCTGATGTGTGACTAGGTGTGCATGTAATATGTGAGGTTTGCTCTCTTGTGTCACAGCTCCTACATCCTTGTACAAAGTGTCCTCTTGTTAGACTTTTGAGTTACTGTTGAAGCTATGAGATAGGGTACACGTACAGTGCTTGATATCCAAGTCTGATACACATTCACCTTGCAGCTTCTACAGTCCTTCAGCAGGAAAAGAATGTCCACGTATTACTGGTGTTCTACTGTAGTTATTAACAGAGGTTGTTTGGAAAAAATATAATTATTACTTTAGTTTATAGTTTGTGTATTAAAGATACAGTCTTATGAAAAAGTTTGGGCACCCCTCTGAGGCTGCATAATAATTGACTCTGTCGTCACAGAAAATGATCACAGTGGCATGCCATTCATTTTCTAATAAAAGCTGAGTACTGGGGTATTGTCCAGACAAAGATTTTTAGTGTAGCAATATTAAGTTGTATGAAATTAAATCAGATGTGAAAAATAGGCTATGCAAAAATGTGGGCACCCTTGTCATTCTGTTGATTTGAATACCTGTAACTACTTAGCACTGATTAATTGGAACACACAATTGGTTTGGTGAGCTCATTAAGCCTTGAACTTCATAGACAAGTGCATCCAATCATGAGAAAAGGTATTTAAGGTGGCCAATTGCAAGTTGTTGTTCTCTTTGACTCTTCTCTGAAGAGTGGCAACATGGGAGCCTCAAAACAACTCTCAAATGACCTGAAAACAAAGATCGTTCAACATTATGGTTTAGGGGAAGGCTACAAAAAGCTATTGCACAGATGTAAGCTGTCAGTGTCCACTGTGAGGAACATAGTGATGAAATGGAAGACCACAGGCACAGTTCTTGTTAAGGCCAGAAGTGGCAGGCCAAGTAAAATATCGGAGAGGCAAAGGCGAAGGAGGGTGAGAACGGTCAAAAACAGCCCACAGACCACCTCCAAAGACCTACAACATCATCTTGCTGCAGATGGTGTCACTGTGCATCGTTCAACAATTCAGCGCACTTTGCACAAGGAGAAGCTGTACGGGAGAGTGATGCGGAAGAAGCCTTTTCTGCACACGCCACAAACAGAGTCGCTTGAGGTATGCAAATGCACATTTGGACAAGCCAGCTTCATTTTGGAATAAGGTGCTGTGGACTGATGAAACAAAGATTTGAGTTATTTGGTCATAACAAGGGGCATTATGCATGGCGGGCAAAAGAACACAGCGTTCCAAGAAAAACACTTGCTACCCACAGTAAAATTTGGTGGGGGT
The DNA here is from genome assembly GCF_020615455.1 of Coregonus clupeaformis. Lineage (NCBI taxonomy): Eukaryota > Metazoa > Chordata > Actinopteri > Salmoniformes > Salmonidae > Coregonus > Coregonus clupeaformis. Next base: position 28,254,870 of record NC_059196.1, on the reverse strand, counting down.
TCCATCATCCTGTGTGGCCAGTGCCGGTACTGGGAATCTTGTTAAAGTTGAGGGTCGCATGGATTCCACTCAATATCAGCAGATTCTTGGGAATAATGTTGAAGAATCAGTCACAAAGTTGATGTTACGCCAGGGCTGGATATTTCAACAAGACAACGACCCAAAACACTGCTCAAAATCTACCCAGGCATTTATACAGAGGAACAAGTACTATGTTCTGGAATGGCCATCCCAGTCCCCAGACCTGAATATCATTGAGAATCTGTGGGATGATTTGAAGCGGGCTGTCCATGCTCGGCAACCATCAAACCTAACTGAAGTGGAGAACATTTGTAAGGAGGAATGGTCCAAAATACCTTCATCCTGAATCCAGACACTCATTAGAGGCTATAGGAAGCGTCTAGAGCAGGGGTGTCAAACTCATTTTAGCTCAGGGGCCACATGGAGGAAAATCTATTCCGAAGTGGGCCGGACTGGAAAAATCATGGTGTATATATAACTTAAAAACAACAACTTCAGATTGTTTTTTTGTTTTAATACGATCAACATACAACATAAAGCTGGAGCCTGAGGACAGTGTGTCCAAAATAGTACAAGCACAACATCACTATTAATCATAAAACACGTCAAGTTTATTTGAAAATTCTAAAGAAAAAGAACACACAAACACACAATGCCTCAGTGATTAACAGAACTATATCAGGGTGTCATTTCTCAGGCAGAAATGTAGATAAAAATAATGAAATCCTGTTCCCCAAACAAGTGCAAGAACCACAGAGTCAAGAATAGGTTAAATATGCAAATAAAATAAAATCAATTAAAAACAATAGCACATCAACATAAAAACATATAAACATAAAGCTGGAGCCTGAGGACAGTGTCCAAAAGCACAACATCACTATTAATCATAAAACACCTCAAGTTATTTGAAAGTTCTGAGGACAAAGAACACACAAACACACAATGCCTCAGTGATTCACAGAAGTATATCACAGATCACAGAACTATGTCAGGGTGTCATTTCTCAGGCAGAAATGTAGATAAAAATAATGAAATCCTGTTCCCCAAACAAGTGCAAGAACCACAGAGTCAAGAATAGGTTAAATATACAAATAAAATAAAATCAATTAAAAACAATAGCACATCAACATAAAAACATATAAACATAAATCTGAAAGCGTTGCTCAAACTCCCGTAACAGTCCAGTTATTTTATATTTGAACCGCTTCATGTCTGCCACATGTTGGGTCGCGCACACATTTTTCAGACAGGGGAAGTGAGCTGCATCACCACCGGCAAGTTGCGTCTCCCACAATGACAGCTTCAACTTGAAAGAACGTATGCTGTCATAATACTGCGTGACAACTTTGTTGCGCCCTTGCAGCTGTTTGTTCAAGTTATTCAGGTGCTCTGTAACATCCACCATAAATGCAAGGTCCGGCATCCATTCTGCGGAATGAAATTCTAACACTGGTTTGCCCTTTTCTTCCATGAACTGTTCAATTTCTTCTCGTAAATCAAAGAAACGCCTCAGCACAGCACCTCGGCTTAACCATCTTACCTCAGTGTGGTATGGCAGGCCATAGATGTGGTCTTTCTCTCTGAGAAGGCTGTCAAACTGACGGTGATTCAGGCTTCTGGATCGGATGAAATTAACAGTTTGGATGACCACCTTCATGACGTTATCCATCTTTAATGACTTGCAACACAAAGCCTCCTGGTGCAAAATACAGTGAAAAGTCAAAAAATCACGTCCTCCATTTGCAGATTGCACTTTCTCTCTGAACTTTGTCACAACGCCTGCTTTTTTCCCGATCATTGAGGGCGCACCATCTGTAGCCAGGCTGACAGCGCGGGACCAGTCTACTCCGACCCTGTCCAGCGCGCCCGACGAGTGCGGTAAAAATATCAGCTGCTGTCGTTGTATCTGTCATCGGCACCAACTCCACGAACTCCTCGGTGACGGTCAATGTGTCATCAACTCCGCGGATGAAAAAATGGCCAGTTGTGCAACATCTGTAATGTCCGTGCTTTCATCAATTGCAACCGAAAACGCAATAAATGACTTTACTTTTTGCTTCAACTGGCTGTCCAAATCCACTGAAAGATCGGAAATCCTGTCTGCAACTGTGTTTCTTGTCAGGCTGATATTTGCAAAAAGCCTGCCGCTTTTCAGGGCACACAATCTCCGCTGCCTTCATCATGCATGTTTTTACAAATTCACCCTCACTAAATGGTTTTGAAGCCACTGCGATTTCATTAGCAATGAGGTAGCTAGCTTTCACTGCAGCGTCACTGATGTCTCGGCTGTGAGTAAACACAGACTGCTGTTTCTTCAGACCCGCCAACAGTTCATTCACCTTCTCTCATCTCCGCTGTCCTTGAAAGTTGTCATATTTGTCTGCATGAAGACTCACATAGTGGCGACGAAGGTTATATTCTTTCAGCACTGCAACATGCTCTGAACACACCAAACATACAGCTTTCCCATTCAATTCCGTGATTAAATAGGATTACCATTTTTCTTCGAACACTCTGCACTCTGCGTCCACTTTTCTCTTTTTTGACAGAGACATATTGGGGCAATGAGGGTGCCAAAGCACATAATGTTAAAAGTAGAAGCCGTAATAAATATCGCGGGCAAAACAAAGTAGCTCATTGGCTGCACGTGCTTGACCTACTTGCTCTGCCCCGGTATAAACAGTTTGCTTGCTTAACACAATTGCTATTGCGCCATCCAGTGGACGCAATTGGAACAGCAGTTTATTTTATTGAAAAATTGCAGGGCATTTAAAAAAAAAAATCTTTTTTTTTTTAATCATCTCGCGGGCCGGATTAAACCCGTTTGCGGGCCTAATCCGGCCCGCGGGCCGTACGTTTGACACCCCTGGTCTAGAGGCTGTTATTTTAGCAAAAGGAGGCTCTACTAAATATTGATGTGATTTTTCTGTTTAATTTCGTTTTGATGCATATTGCACATTTTCTGTTAATCCAATAAACCTAATTTCACTACTGAAATATTACTATGTCCATCAGTTATTTGATAGATCAAAATGAAATTGCTGATCCAAACACCCAATTATTTATAAATGGAAATTGTCAGGGGTGCCCAAACTTTTTCATACGACTGTACGTGTGTGTTTGTCAGAGAGAGAGAGAGAGAGATAGTAATCTTAGCCTGTGGGTGTTTTTAAAGAGCACACCACTGTTCTTGAACGCCATAGATTAAGATCTGCTGATCACCTACTATAAGGCGAGGTAATTTTAGAGTTTAGGTTGGTAAGAGGCGTCTTCTCTCATACTGTGTGTGCGTGGGGCTGATGGGTGTTTGTGGTCTCTTATCTGTGGTTAGAGAAGGTGACATGGAGAGAGATGGCAAGAGGAAGAAAGAGAATTTGCTAACAGTAATGCTTTTGCTCTCGTGTCAACGGTGGTGTTCATAGATCAAGCGGTGGAACTTCTTGATTTTGAAGCTGAAAGATTCTAAACTCACTGTAGTCTTCTAACATCCTCTTCATGGGGTTGCCGTGTGGTTGAGTGTTTCTGAACGTAATATAAGTGAATTGTATTGACTGGATGTACACTTCTATGGATGTACACTTCTATTGATAAAGGTTTAATTCCTAACCTGTCTTTCTGTTTCTTCCACAGGTTTGATCTGAACACCGCCTGGACACACTCACACACACACAAGAACACACATCTACACACATACAATTAGAGACGCACACCCACTCAAACACACACACTGTGGTGATGTCTGAGGTGGAGGGGTGTGTGTCGGTGTGGGAGTGGCTGTGTGTGTTGCATCTGGACCAGTATTTCCCAGTGTTCCAGGACGCAGGGTTTGGAACGTTGTTGGAATGCCAAGGGCTGACCCAGGATCAGCTGGAGATGATTGGAATCACATTGCCTGGACACCGCAAACGCATCCTAGCCAGCCTGCAAAAAACACTCCACACACACACTCACACACACCCCGAGAGAGAGCACGATGCCCTACACACACACCTGGCTGCAGAGGGAGACCAGAGAGAGGAAGAGAGAGCAGTGTTCACAGACAGACCCAGCCCTGTGGGGAGAGAGAGACCAGTACATGCACAGAGACCAGTATCCAGAGGAGAGAGACCAGTCCCTAAGGAGAGATCAGTGTCCAGGGAAGAAGAGAGGGATGGAGAGAGACAGATACCAGTCCCTAAGGAGAGGACTAAGTACCGCTCTGTCCCTGTAGAGACATTGGACTGTGTCCAGACTTCCCCCCATCCCAACCCTACCCCCTGCCCGACCGCCCCCCATCCCAACCCTACCCCCTGCCCTACCGCCCCCCATCCCAACCCTCCCCCCTGCCCTACCGCCCCCCATTCCAACCCTACCCCCTGCCCTACCGCCCCCCATCCCAACCCTACACCCTGCCCTACCGCCCCCATTCCAACCCTACCCCCTGCCCTACTGCCCCCCATCCTACTGCCAAGGACTCCCCTTTACCTCCCATCCCCCCTCGCAGCACCCCAAACTGCCCCCCACTACGCTTCATCCCCACCTCCCTAAACACTCCCCCACGGTACCCCAACCCAGACCTAAACATAAAGACACACACTCCCCTACACACACCCCGACCACTGCACCTCTCCCTAGCCTCACCACCAATCCCCTCACCGTACCTCTCCCTAGCCTCACCACCAATCCCCTCACCGTACCCTCCCCCAGACCCTGTCCTGCGCCTCTGGCCAGACACCCCCAGCAGGTGTGGGAGGGAGGGAGAAAGCCCTCCCCTGTTTCCCCCTCTTCCTCTACCTCCTCAATTGAACGATATGACCAGTCTTCATCTAATCAAGGCATGCTTCCCCTCCCCCCTAAAGTCTATGCGGTGGGGGTGGGCCCTAAAGAGCCTCACGGCCTTGCTCCAATCCCACATCAACCTCCTGTCTTGCCCTCCAGAACCACACCCACACACAGGTAAGAGGGTCTCTGATTGGCTCCCAATGTTGTCAGTTCTACTTCTGTCATTTGTTCTATTGGAGACAATCTAAACCAACAACCTCAAGTAAACTGCTTCCCTTTCAGAAGTGTGTAAGTGTGGTCAGGGCGAGGTTTCACAGGAACAGTAGTATCTCTGGCTGTGAAGAGCTTCTCTTTTAGGGGGTGTTTGTCCATGTTTAACATCGCCCTCTACAGGGCTACAGTGTCTGTTTCCTCATCACATACCATATCCTGATCATATTCAGTTTGTCCACAAGGTGGTGACCCTGCTGCATCAGCACTTATTGTGTGTGTGTGTGTGTGTGTGTGTGTGTGTGTGTGTGTGTGTGTGTGTGGTGTTGTGCTCAAAGGCCTCCTGTACACTGACCTGCTTTCAGTTTACGACTGCTGCTACTCAGAGAGAGTATATCTCACAGAACCGTGGGCCGTAGTAGTCTACTGAGTGTACAAAACATTAAGAACACCTTCCTAATATTGATTTGCACCCCCACCCACCCCGCCCTCAGAACAGCCTCAATTCCTCAGGGCATGGACTCTACAATGTGTTGAAAACGTTCCACAGGGATGGTGGCCCATGTTGACTCCAATGCTTCCCACAGTTGTATCAAGTTGGCTGGATGTCCATTGGGTGGTGGACCATTCTTGATACACATGGGAAACTGTTGAGCGTGAAAAAACCAGCAGCGTTGCAGTTCTTGACTCAAACCTGTGCGCCTGGTACCTACCCCGTTCAAAGGCACTTCAATCTTTCATCTTGCCCATTCACCCTCTGAATGGTACACATACACAATCCATGTCTCAGTTGTCTCAAGGGTTAAAAATCCTTCTTTAACCTGTCTCCTCCCCTTCATCTACACTGATTTAACAAGTGACATCAATAAGGGATCATAGCTTTCACCTGGATTCACATGGTCAGTCTGGAATGGAAAGAGCATGTGTCCTTTTGTACACTCAGTGTATATATCCTACTTTCTATGGTCATGAGGAACTATGTTATCAGTTACTACTGCAGTTTCACTAGTGATTCAGTAACCCAACTGTGTGTGTGTGTGTGTGTGTGTGTGTGTGTGCAGCCTGGTCTCTGTTAGAAAGATTAAGGAAGCAGAGAACGTCTGACTCCCTAGCCTGGTGGCCAAATTAACTCTTTGCCTGGGGTGAGCTGGGGTATTCTACTCAGTTTCTGTTGCCTCTGTGTGTGTCAGGGTCAAAGGGAAGGAAAGAGTTACCCTTTCAGTGAGAAGGGTTGGCCCTAGGGCTCGATTTACATGTAAACACAGTATCTCTCTCTCTCTCTCTGTCTCAATTCAATTTCATTTTAAGGGCTTTATCGGCATGGGAAACGTATCTTAACATTGCCAAAGCAAGTGAAGTAGATAGTAAACAAAAGTGAAATAAACAATAAATATTAACAGTAAACATTACACTCAGAAGTTCTAAAAGTATAAAGACATTTCAAATGTCATATTATGTATATATACAGTGTTGTAACAATGTGCAATTAGGTAAAGTACAAAAGGGAAAATAAATAAACATAAATATGGGTTGAATTTACAATGGTGTTTGTTCTTCACTGGTTGCCCTTTTATTGTGGCAACAGGTCACAAATCTTGCTGCTGTGATTACACACTGGTATTTCACCCAGTAGATATGGGAGTTTATCAAAATTGGGTTTGTTTTTCGAATTCTTTGTGGAACTCTGTAATCTGAGGGAAATATGTGTCTCTAATATGGTCATACATTTGGCAGGAGGTTAGGAAGTGCAGCTCAGTTTCCACCTCTCTCTCTCTCTCTCTCTCTCTCTCTTTCTCTTTACCCACCCCTCTCTAGCTCTTTTTCTATCTTTCTATCTCTTTCTCTTTAAAGAAAGAGAGGAACCTGTTGGAATTTTCACTACTCGTTAAGCTTGCAAATGTAATCCTGTTAAAAAATGTAAGCCCTTATGTAGGCAATATGGCAGGTGTATGTTGAAAGAGAGGAGAGCGAGAGAGGGAAGAGAAGAGAGGGGGGTATTTTACAGGAAGTGTCTGCCTTTACTGATTCTGAAGTAGCAACACACCCGCACTACGTCGCTAAAAGTTCTCTGTGCTTCCTTCTCTCCGCCCACCTGTGGCAGCTCTCTCCTCCCTCTTTCAGTGAAACGTTAGTTTCTTTCTCCCTCTCCTCCGCTGTGTATTTATCGTTCCTCACTGGTCCAGTGAGGATGGCCCTGTTGGACATGCCAAGACAGGTGAGAATGACTCTCCTCTTCTCTCTGTTTCCCTTTCTGTTTCTCTTCCGTTGCTCCCCCCCTTCTCTTCTACTCAGGATCTCTCTGTGCTGTGTTGATGCTGGAGTTGTTTCAAAAAGTGATACATTTAAACATGAACTGTTTTAGAGATGGCAGAATGCCAGTAAACTCTCGCTCTCTCTCTCTCACACTATCACTCCTGTTAGCCGGTGGGTGGGGTGTGTGCTATTAAAAACACACTGCCTGCAAACATGCGACAAGATGGACGGTTCACTTGGGGAAACTTTAATTTGGGCATGAGGTCCCTTTGGGGCCAGAGAGACACAATATCACCCCACTGAGACTGACGCTTCCAGAGCTGCTTGGCAGAGACATTATCCTGTGAGTCGCAAAACCAAGGAGAGAGACACTCTCTGGCCAGGGCCAGAGCATGCCAGCGCGGCGCCTAGTGTGCCATACCAGCACCTGTATCCACAAAACATCTCAGAGCAGGAGTGCTGATCTAGGATGTGTCCATATAATCTTATTCATTGTGTTCGAAAAGCCAAAACTGATCGTAGATCAGCTATCCTACTCTGAGATGCATTGTGGATACTGGCTCAGAGCCTAGTGTGCCAGAGCAGGGACTCGGGGAGGGACACGGTGTACCAGTGATGTTCTTTATCTGTGTTGTTCCAGACTAGGAGTCCTTGGTGCTCACGGGAAAGGCCCTGGCTGCCTGCTGTAGGGGTAGGGTTCTGCTCCAGCCTACACACTGGGCCCTGGCTGCCTGCTGTAGGGGTAGGGTTCTGCTCCAGCCTACACACTGGGCCCTGGCTGCCTGCTGTAGGGATAGGGTTCTGCTGCAGCCTACATACTGGGCCCTGGCTGCCTGCTGTAGGGGTAGGGTTCTGCTCCAGCCTACACACTGGGCCCTGGCTGCCTGCTGTAGGGATAGGATTCTGCTGCAGCCAACACACTGGGCCCTGGCTGCCTGCTGTAGGGATAGGATAGGGTTCTGCTGCAGCCTACACACTGGGCCCTGGCTGCCTGCTGTAGGGATAGGGTTCTGCTGCAGCCAACACACTGGGCCATGGCTGCCTGCTGTAGGGATAGGGTTCTGCTGCAGCCAACACACTGGGCCCTGGGGAATGAGCAAGAGAGAGAGACCAGACTGTTGTAGATAAGATGTGCTTGCACTGCAGCTTCTGTGAACGTTCAGTCTGCTGTAAGCACATTTTCACATACTGTATGTTTGAGGTATGTCTGTGGTGGGATTGAGTATGTGTGTGTAGGCGAGGAAGGGAAGGGTCATTGTTTCTGAAGCTTAACGACGTCCGCTGGATGGATACAAAGAGGTTATATTTAGCTCCCCTACTCCTCCTCTCTCACAACCTCTCTCACCTCCTCTCACCACCGCCTCTCTCACCTCCCTCTCCCCTCCTCTCTCCCCTCCTCTCTCACCTCCTCTCTCCCGAGACCACTTCCTCTCTCACCTCGTCTCTCCCGAGACCACTTCCTCTCTCACCTCGTCTCTCCTGAGACCACTTCCTCTCTCTCCTCCTCTCTCCCGAGACCACTTCCTCTCTCTCCTCCTCTCTCCCGAGACCACTTCCTCTCTCACCTCCTCTCTCCCGAGACCACTTCCTCTCTCACCTCCTCTCTCTCGAGACCACCTCTTCTCTCACCTCCTCTCTCCCGAGACCACCACCTCTCTCCCGAGACCACCTCTTCTCTCACCTCCTCTCTCCCGAGACCACCACCTCTCTCCCGAGACCACCTCTTCTCTCACCTCCTCTCTCCCGAGACCACCACCTCTCTCACTTCCTCTATCCCGAGACCACCTCTTCTCTCACCTCCTCTCTCCCGAGACCACCTCTTCTCTCACCTCCTCTCTCCCGAGACCACCTCTTCTCTCACCTCCTCTCTCCCGAGACCACCTCCTCTCTCACTTCCTCTATCCCGAGACCACATCCTCTCTCACTTCCTCTATCCCGAGACCACCTCTTCTCTCACCTCCTCTCTCCCGAGACCACCTCTTCTCTCACCTCCTCTCTCCCGAGACCACCTCTTCTCTCACCTCCTCTCTCCCGAGACCACCTCCTCTCTCACTTCCTCTCTCCCGAGACCACCTCCTCTCTCACTTCCTCTCTCCCGAGACCACCTCTTCTCTCACCTCCTCTCTCCCGAGAACACCTCTCCTCTCACATCCTCTCTCCCGAGACCACCTCCTCTCTCACCTCCTCTCTCCCGAGACCACATCCTCTCTCACTTCCTCTATCCCGAGACCACCTCTTCTCTCACCTCCTCTCTCCCGAGACCACCTCTTCTCTCACCTCCTCTCTCCCGAGACCACCTCTTCTCTCACCTCCTCTCTCACTTCCTCTCTCCCGAGACCACCTCCTCTCTCACTTCCTCTCTCCCGAGACCACCTCTTCTCTCACCTCCTCTCTCCCGAGAACACCTCTCCTCTCACATCCTCTCTCCCGAGACCACCTCCTCTCTCACCTCCTCTCTCCCGAGACCACCTCCTCCTGCCCCTGCCACTCTGGACAGCCTGGGTCATGATACCCCAGATCGTAGGTGTATTGGTGTATATTATACTGTATTAGGTGCACCGACTCATAACCCATGGTCTGTGTGTGTGTGTGTTTGTGTGTGTCCGTCTTGTCAGTGCTTGACTTGTACTGCCACCTCACATTTTCTACTGCTTGAGTTCCTGCACCTCTTATAGAATATTAGCTCAAAAGTATTGAGGAGCTCCTGCACCGAAATATCAACTGTGCCGACACCCATTTCCGGCCAAATCAAGCAGGAAGAGAAAAGGGGAACATGGTCAGTTATTATACAGTACTATCCAGGCCTTTGTATGTATAGCTATAAGACTGGTGATAGATTTGTAGACCTATTTATGTCACATTGTGGTCTGCGGTGCTGTTATTTGTATGTGCTCTACGGTGCTGTTATTTGTATGTGCTCTATGGTGCTGTTATTTGTATGTGCTCTACTGTGCTGTTATTTGTATGTGCTCTGCGGAGCTGTTATTTGTATGTGCTCTATGGTGCTGTTATTTGTATGTGCTCTATGGTGCTGTTATTTGTATGTGCTCTGCGGTGCTGTTATTTGTATGTGCTCTGCGGTGCTGTTATTTGTATGTGCTCTGCGGTGCTGTTATTTGTATGTGCTCTGCGGTGCTGTTATTTGTATGTGCTCTGCGGTGCTGTTATTTGTATGTGCTCTGCGGTGCTGTTATTTGTATGTATATTTGCCAGACGACTCAAACTGAATTATTCCGGTTCTCTATCGTTCGCTACATACTTCAGTCTGAGACATTGAAGTCGTTTGTGGTGACGTCAAAATTAGGGGTGTTGTTCTAACCAATCAGAGTATCAAAGCCAATGACGCATTTTCAAAACGCCACAATACCCACGTGTGTTCTGGCTTTGGCCCAACCCATTGGTTACCAATCAGACAGTCTAGAATGGATTTCCATTTTAGAAATCGTCGGGGAGGTACTCAGATCCAGACTCATTGCGGAGAAGAAACGTCCATGGGCGTGGCATAGCATTTTGCCAGAGCAAGGAGTTTGGGTAGCCAGGCAAGAGATAGACAGAGAGAATCATTTTGGGGAGTGTGAGGGTTGTCACAAGGTAATATAACAAAGCCATCACCTACAGAGAAATGAGCCTGTAGAAGAGTCCCCTAAGCAAGCTGGTCCTGGGGCTCTGTTCACAAACACAAACAGACCCCACAGGGGAACAGGACAGCAACACAATTAGACCCAACCAAATCATGAGAAAACAAAAAGATAATTACTTGACACATTGGAAAGAATTACTAGAATGCTATTTGGCCCTAAACAGAGAGTACACAGTGGCAGAATACCTGACCACTGTGACTGACCTAGTTGGCTGTTGGGTTATGATTAGAGTTAGGGTTAGGTTGGCTGAAGATGGAGAGCAGAGAGATATGGCTTATTACAGTACTTCAGCATTCCTTTCTCTCATGGATTAATATGTCAGTGTATGAGTGAGAGACTGAAGAGGAGAGAGGAAAAAGAGCAATGGAGACTGGAGAGGGTTAGAGGATGGATAAAGTTTAACGGCTGTTAAATGTCTTCTACCAGCCCTTGGTGACAATGGTAACATTGGACCCCCCTCCCTCCCTCTCCCTCTCCCTCTCTCCCTTCCACTGTCATTCTTCTCTCCAGCAATGCTCCCGTCGATGAGCCGCACATGGACCGAACTCCACCCCCTCCGCCTCGGACCAGGGTACCCAACACGACAGTCGACACGCAGCCTGCTCTGCCCATGAGAAATATCCCCCAGCCACCCCCTGAAATCAGTGAGTATACTAAACCCCTCCCATCCATCCTTAACCCCACCCCTAACTCCCTAACCTCACCTCTCCCTGATTTAACTCACCTCTTCACCCCTAACGCTACAATCTACCAGCTCCTCCACCTCTTCACCCCTAACGCTACAATCTACCAGCTCCTCCACCTCTTCACCCCTAACACTAAAATCTACTAACTCCTCCACCTCTTCACCCCTAACGCTACAATCTACCAGCTCCTCCACCTCTTCACCCCTAACCCTACAATCTACTAACTCCTCCACCTCTTCACCCCTAACCCTACAATCTACTAACTCCTCCACCCCTTCAACCCTAACCCTACAATCTACTAACTCCTCCACCCCTTCAACCCTAACCCTACAATCTACTAACTCCTCCACCTCTTCACCCCTAACCCTACAATCTACGAACTCCTCCACCCTTTCAACCCTACAATCTACTAACTCCTCCACCTCTTCACCCCTAACCCTACAATCTACGAACTCCTCCACCGCTTCACCCCTAACCCTACAATCTACTAATTCCTCCACCTCTTCACCCCTAACCCTACAATCTACTAACTCCTCCACCGCTTCACCCCTAACCCTACAATCTACTAACTCCTCCACCACTTCACCCCTAACCCTACAATATACTAACCCCTCCACCTCTTCACCCCTAATCCTACAATCTACTAACTCCTCCACCGCTTCACCCCTAACCCTACAATCTACTAACTCCTCCACCACTTCACCCCTAACCCTACAATCTACTAACCCCTCCACCTCTTCACCCCTAACTCTACAATCTACTATCTCCTCCACCCCTTCAACCCTAACCCTAAAATCTACTATCTCCTCCACCTCTTCACCCCTAACGCTACAATCTACCAGCTCCTCCACCTCTTCACCCCTAACTCTACAATCTACTAACTCCTCCACCCCTTCAACCCTAACCCTACAATCTACTAACTCCTCCACCCCTTCAACCCTAACCCTACAATCTACTAACTCCTCCACCCCTTCAACCCTAACCCTACAATCTACTAACTCCTCCACCCCTTCAACCCTAACCCTACAATCTACTAACTCCTCCACCCCTTCAACCCTAACCCTACAATCTACTAACTCCTCCACCCCTTCAACCCTAACCCTACAATCTACTAACTCCTCCACCCCTTCAACCCTAACCCTACAATCTACTAACTCCTCCACCTCTTCACCCCTAACCCTACAATCTACGAACTCCTCCACCCCTTCAACCCTACAATCTACTAACTCCTCCACCTCTTCACCCCTAACCCTACAATCTACAAACTCCTCCACCGCTTCACCCCTAACCCTACAATCTACTAACTCCTGCCTCTTCAATCCTAACCCTAACCCTACAATCAACTAACTCCTCCACCTCTTCAACCCTAACTCAACAATCTACTTACTCCTCCACCCCTTCAACCCTAACCCAACAATCTACTAACTCCTCTACCTCTTCAACCCTAACCCTACAATCTACTATCTCCTCCACCCCTTCAACCCTAACCCTACAATCTACTAACTCCTCCACCCCTTCAACCCTAACCCTACAATCTACTAACTCCTCCACCCCTTCAACCCTAAACCTACAATCTACTAACTCCTCTACACTTAACCCCTAACCCTACAATCTACTAATTCCTCCACCTCTTCAACCCTAACCCTACAATCTACTAACTCCGCCACCCCTTCAACCCTACAATCTACTAACTCCTCCACCTCTTCACCCCTAACCCTACAATCTACGAACTCCTCCACCGCTTCACCCCTAACCCTACAATCTACTAACTCCTCCACCGCTTCACCCCTAACCCTACAATCTACTAACTCCTCCACCATTTCACCCCTAACCGTACAATCTACTAACCCCTCCACCTCTTCAACCTTAACCCTACAATCTACTAACTCCTCCACCTCTTCACCCCTAACCCTACAATCTACTAACTCCTGCCTCTTCAATCCTAACCCTACAATCTACTAACTCCTCTACCTCTTCACCCCTAACCCTACAATCTACTATCTCCTCCACGTCTTCAACCCTAACCCTACAATCTACTAACTCCTCCAGGCTTCAACCCTAACTCTACAATCTACTAACTCCTCCACCCCTTCAACCCTAACCCTACAATCTACTAACTCCTCCACCTTTTCACCCCTAACCCTACAATCTACTAACTCCTCCACCTCTTCACCCCTAACCCTACAATCTACGAACTCCTCCACCCCTTCAACCCTACAATCTACTAACCCCTCCACCTCTTCACCCCTAACCCTACAATCTACGAACTCCTCCACCGCTTCACCCCTAACCCTACAATCTACTAACTCCTCCACCTCTTCAACCCTAACCCTACAATCTACTAACTCCTCCACCTCTTCACCCCTAACCCTACAATCTACTAACCCCTCCACCTCTTCAACCTTAACCCTACAATCTACTAACTCCTCCACCGCTTCACCCCTAACCCTACAATCTACTAACTCCTCCACCCCTTCAACCCTAAGCCTACAATATACTAACTCCTCCACCCCTTCAACCCTAAGCCTACAATATACTAACTCCTCCACCTCTTCACCCCTAACCCTACAATCTACTAACTCCTCCACCTCTTCAACCTTAACCCTACAATCTACTAACTCCTCCACCTCTTCAACCCTAACCCTACAATCTACTAACTCCTCCACCCCTTCAACCCTACAATCTACAAACTCCTCCACCTCTTCAACCCTAACCCTACAATCTACTAACTCCTCCACCCCTTCACCCCTAACCCTACAATATACTAACTCGTCCACCCCTTCAACCCTAACCCTACAATCTACTAACTCCTCCACCTCTTCACCCCTAACCCTACAATCTACTAACTCCTCCACCTCTTCAACCCTAACCCTACAATCTACTAACTCCTCCACCTCTTCAACCTTAACCCTACAATCTACTAACTCCTCCACCCCTTCAACCCTAACCCTACAATCTACTCCTGCTTCTTCAATGCTAACCCTAACCTTACAATCTACTAACTCCTCTACACTTCACCCTAACCCTACAATATACTAACTCCTCCACCCCTTCAACCCTAACCCTACAATCTACTAACTCCTCCACCTCTTCACCCCTAACCCTACAATCTACTAACTCCTCCACCTCTTCAACCTTAACCCTACAATCTACTAACTCCTCCACCTCTTCAACCCTAACCCTACAATCTACTAACTCCTCCACCCCTTCAACCCTACAATCTACAAACTCCTCCACCTCTTCAACCCTAACCCTACAATCTACTAACTCCTCCACCCCTTCACCCCTAACCATACAATCTACTAACTCCTCCACCCCTTCACCCCTAACCCTACAATCTACTAACTCCTCCACCCCTTCACCCCTAACCCTAAAATCTACTAACTCCTCCACCTCTTCAACCCTAACCCTACAATCTACTAACTCCTCCACCTCTTCACCCCTAACCCTACAATCTACTAACTCCTGCCTCTTCAACCCTAACCCTACAATCTACTAACTCCTCCACCTCTTCAACCCTACAATCTACTTATTCCTCCACCTCTTAAACCCTAACCCTACAATCTACTAACTACTCCACCCCTTCAACCCTACAATCTACTAACTCCTCCACCTCTTCACCCCTAACCCTACAATCTACGAACTCCTCCACCGCTTCACCCCTAACCCTACAATCTACTAACTCCTCCACTGCTTCACCCCTAACCCTACAATCTACTAACTCCTCCACCTCTTCACCCCTAACCGTACATTCTACTAACCCCTTCAACTCTTCAACCTTAACCCTACAATCTACTAACTCCTCCACCTCTTCACCCCTAACCCTACAATCTACTAACTCCTGCCTCTTCATTCCTAACCCTAACCCTACAATCGACTAACTCCTCCACGTCTTCAACCCTAACCCTACAATCTACTAACTCCTCTAGCCTTCAACCCTAACTCTACAATCTACTAACTCCTCCACCTTTTCACCCCTAACCCTACAATCTACTAACTCCTCCACCTCTTCAATACATCCCTACAATCTATAAACTCCTCCACCTCTTCACCTCTAACCCTACAATCTACTAATTCCTGCTTCTTCAAACCTAACCCTAACCTTACAATCTACTAATTCCTCTACACTTCACCCTAACCCTACAATCTACTAACTCCTCCACGTCTTCAACCCTAACCCTACAATCTACTAACTCCTCCACCCTTCAACCCTAACTCTACAATCTACTAACTACTCCACCCCTTCAACCCTAACCCTACAATCTACTAACTCCTCCACCCCTTCAGCCCTAACCCAACAATCTACTAACTCCTCCACCTCTTCACCCCTAACCTTACAATCTACTAACTCCTCCACCCCTAACCCTACAATTTACTAACTCATCCACCTTTTCTCCCCTAACCCTACAATCTACTAACTCCTCCACCCCTTCAACCCTAACCCTACAATCTACTAACCCCTCCACCTCTTCACCCCTAACCCTACAATCTACTAACTCCTCCACCTTTCAACCCTAACCCTACAATCTACTAACTCCTCCATCCCTTCAACCCTAACCCTACAATCTGCTAACTCCTTCAACCCTACAATCTACTAACTCCTCCACCTCTTCAACCCTAACCCTACAATCTACTAACTCCTCCACCTCTTCACCCCTAACCCTACAATCTACTAACTCCTCCATCCCTTCACCCCTAACCCTACAATCTACTAACTCCTCCACCCCTTCAACCCTAACCCTACAATCTACTAACTCCACCTTTTCTCCCCTAACCCTACAATCTACTAACTCCTCCACCCCTTCAACCCTACAATCTACTAACTCCTCCACCCTTCAACCCTAACTTTACAATCTACTAACTCCTCCACCTTTCAACCCTAACCCTACAATCTACTAACTCCTCCACCTCTTCAACCCTAACCTTACAATCTACTAACTCCTCCACCTCTTCAACCCTAACCCTACAATCTACTAACTCCTTCACCCCTTCAACCCTAACCCTACAATCTACTAACTCCTCCACCCCTTCAACCCTACAATCTACTAACTCCTCCACTTCTTCACCCCTAACCCTACAATCTACTAACTCCTCCACCCTTCAACCCTAACCCTACAATCTACAAACTCCTCCACCTCTTCAACCCTAACCCTACAATCTACTAACTCCTCCACCCCTTCAACCCTAACCCAACAATCTACTAACTCCTCCACCTCTTCACCCCTAACCCTACAATCTACTAACTCCTCCACCCTTCAACCCTAACCCTACAATCTACTAACTCCTCCACCTCTTCAACCCTAACCCTACAATCTACTAACTCCTCCACCCCTTCAACCCTAACCCAACAATCTACTAACTCCTCCACCTCTTCACCCCTAACCCTACAATCTACTAACTCCTTCACCCCTAACCCTACAATCTACTTACTCCTCCACCTCTTCACCCCTAACCCTACAATCTACTAACTCCTCCACCTCTTCACCCCTAACCCTACAATCTACTAACTCCTCCACCCCTTCAACCCTACAATCTACAAACCCCTCCACCTCTTCACCCCTAACCCTACAATCTACTAACTCCTCCACCTCTTCAACCCTAACTTTACAATCTACTAACTCCTCCACCTTTCAACCCTAACCCTACAATCTACTAACTCCTCCATCCCTTCAACCCTACAATCTACTAACTCCTCCACCCCTTCACCCCTAACCCTACAATCTACTAACTCCTCCACCCCTTCACCCCAACCCTAAAATCTACTAACTCCTCCACCTCTTCAACCCTAACCCTACAATCTACTAACTCCTCCACCTCCTTACCCCTAACCCTACAATCTACTAACTCCTGCCTCTTCAACCCTAACCCTACAATCTACTAACTCCTCCACCTCTTCAACCCTACAATCTACTTATTCCTCCACCTCTTCAACCCTAACCCTACAATCTACTAACTCCTTCACCCTTCAACCCTAACCCAACAATCTACTAACTCCTCCACCTCTTCACCCCTAACCCTACAATCTACTAACTCCTCCACCCTTCAACCCTAACCCTACAATCTACTAACTCCTCCACCCCTTCAACCCTACAATCTACAAACTCCTCCACCTCTTCAACCCTAACCCTACAATCTACTAACTCCTCCACCCCTTCACCCCTAACCATACAATCTACTAACTCCTCCACCCCTTCACCCCTAACCCTACAATCTACTAACTCCTCCACCCCTTCACCCCTAACCCTAAAATCTACTAACTCCTCCACCTCTTCAACCCTAACCCTACAATCTACTAACTCCTCCACCTCTTCACCCCTAACCCTACAATCTACTAACTCCTGCCTCTTCAACCCTAACCCTACAATCTACTAACTCCTCCACCTCTTCAACCCTACAATCTACTTATTCCTCCACCTCTTAAACCCTAACCCTACAATCTACTAACTACTCCACCCCTTCAACCCTACAATCTACTAACTCCTCCACCTCTTCACCCCTAACCCTACAATCTACGAACTCCTCCACCGCTTCACCCCTAACCCTACAATCTACTAACTCCTCCACTGCTTCACCCCTAACCCTACAATCTACTAACTCCTCCACCTCTTCACCCCTAACCGTACATTCTACTAACCCCTTCAACTCTTCAACCTTAACCCTACAATCTACTAACTCCTCCACCTCTTCACCCCTAACCCTACAATCTACTAACTCCTGCCTCTTCATTCCTAACCCTAACCCTACAATCGACTAACTCCTCCACGTCTTCAACCCTAACCCTACAATCTACTAACTCCTCTAGCCTTCAACCCTAACTCTACAATCTACTAACTCCTCCACCTTTTCACCCCTAACCCTACAATCTACTAACTCCTCCACCCCTTCACCCCAACCCTAAAATCTACTAACTCCTCCACCTCTTCAACCCTAACCCTACAATCTACTAACTCCTCCACCTCCTTACCCCTAACCCTACAATCTACTAACTCCTGCCTCTTCAACCCTAACCCTACAATCTACTAACTCCTCCACCTCTTCAACCCTACAATCTACTTATTCCTCCACCTCTTCAACCCTAACCCTACAATCTACTAACTCCTTCACCCCTTCAACCCTAACCCAACAATCTACTAACTCCTCCACCTCTTCACCCCTAACCCTACAATCTACTAACTCCTCCACCCTTCAACCCTAACCCTACAATCTACTAACTCCTCCACCCCTTCAACCCTACAATCTACAAACTCCTCCACCTCTTCAACCCTAACCCTACAATCTACTAACTCCTCCACCCCTTCACCCCTAACCATACAATCTACTAACTCCTCCACCCCTTCACCCCTAACCCTACAATCTACTAACTCCTCCACCCCTTCACCCCTAACCCTAAAATCTACTAACTCCTCCACCTCTTCAACCCTAACCCTACAATCTACTAACTCCTCCACCTCTTCACCCCCTAACCCTACAATCTACTAACTCCTGCCTCTTCAACCCTAACCCTACAATCTACTAACTCCTCCACCTCTTCAACCCTACAATCTACTTATTCCTCCACCTCTTAAACCCTAACCCTACAATCTACTAACTACTCCACCCCTTCAACCCTACAATCTACTAACTCCTCCACCTCTTCACCCCCTAACCCTACAATCTACGAACTCCTCCACCGCTTCACCCCTAACCCTACAATCTACTAACTCCTCCACTGCTTCACCCCTAACCCTACAATCTACTAACTCCTCCACCTCTTCACCCCTAACCGTACATTCTACTAACCCTTCAACTCTTCAACCTTAACCCTACAATCTACTAACTCCTCCACCTCTTCACCCCTAACCCTACAATCTACTAACTCCTGCCTCTTCATTCCTAACCCTAACCCTACAATCGACTAACTCCTCCACGTCTTCAACCCTAACCCTACAATCTACTAACTCCTCTAGCCTTCAACCCTAACTCTACAATCTACTAACTCCTCCACCTTTTTCACCCCCTAACCCTACAATCTACTAACTCCTCCACCTCTTCAATACATCCCTACAATCTATAAACTCCTCCACCTCTTCACCTCTAACCCTACAATCTACTAATTCCTGCTTCTTCAAACCTAACCCCTAACCTTACAATCTACTAATTCCTCTACACTTCACCCTAACCCTACAATCTACTAACTCCTCCACGTCTTCAACCCTAACCCTACAATCTACTAACTCCTCCACCCTTCAACCCTAACTCTACAATCTACTAACTACTCCACCCCTTCAACCCTAACCCTACAATCTACTAACTCCTCCACCCCTTCAGCCCTAACCCAACAATCTACTAACTCCTCCACCTCTTCACCCCTAACCTTACAATCTACTAACTCCTCCACCCCTAACCCTACAATTTACTAACTCATCCACCTTTTTCTCCCCTAACCCTACAATCTACTAACTCCTCCACCCCTTCAACCCTAACCCTACAATCTACTAACCCCTCCACCTCTTCACCCCTAACCCTACAATCTACTAACTCCTCCACCTTTCAACCCTAACCCTACAATCTACTAACTCCTCCATCCCTTCAACCCCTAACCCTACAATCTGCTAACTCCTTCAACCCTACAATCTACTAACTCCTCCACCTCTTCAACCCTAACCCTACAATCTACTAACTCCTCCACCTCTTCACCCCTAACCCTACAATCTACTAACTCCTCCACCCCTTCACCCCTAACCCTACAATCTACTAACTCCTCCACCCCTTCAACCCTAACCCTACAATCTACTAACTCCACCTTTTCTCCCCTAACCCTACAATCTACTAACTCCTCCACCCCTTCAACCCTACAATCTACTAACTCCTCCACCCTTCAACCCTAACTTTACAATCTACTAACTCCTCCACCTTTCAACCCTAACCCTACAATCTACTAACTCCTCCACCTCTTCAACCCTAACCCTACAATCTACTAACTCCTCCACCTCTTCAACCCTAACCCTACAATCTACTAACTCCTTCACCCCTTCAACCCTAACCCTACAATCTACTAACTCCTCCACCCCTTCAACCCTACAATCTACTAACTCCTCCACTTCTTCACCCCCTAACCCTACAATCTACTAACTCCTCCACCCTTCAACCCTAACCCTACAATCTACAAACTCCTCCACCTCTTCAACCCTAACCCTACAATCTACTAACTCCTCCACCCCTTCAACCCTAACCCAACAATCTACTAACTCCTCCACCTCTTCACCCCTAACCCTACAATCTACTAACTCCTCCACCCTTCAACCCTAACCCTACAATCTACTAACTCCTCCACCTCTTCAACCCTAACCCTACAATCTACTAACTCCTCCACCCCTTCAACCCTAACCCAACAATCTACTAACTCCTCCACCTCTTCACCCCTAACCCTACAATCTACTAACTCCTTCACCCCTAACCCTACAATCTACTTACTCCTCCACCTCTTCACCCCTAACCCTACAATCTACTAACTCCTCCACCTCTTCACCCCTAACCCTACAATCTACTAACTCCTCCACCCCTTCAACCCTACAATCTACAAACCCCTCCACCTCTTCACCCCTAACCCTACAATCTACTAACTCCTCCACCTCTTCAACCCTAACTTTACAATCTACTAACTCCTCCACCTTTCAACCCTAACCCTACAATCTACTAACTCCTCCATCCCTTCAACCCTACAATCTACTAACTCCTCCACCTCTTCAACCCTAACCCTACAATCTACTAACTCCTCCACCTCTTCACCCCTAACCCTACAATCTACTAACTCCTCCACCCCTTCACCCCTAACCCTACAATCTACTAACTCCTCCACCCCTTCACCCCAACCCTAAAATCTACTAACTCCTCCACCTCTTCAACCCTAACCCTACAATCTACTAACTCCTCCACCTCCTCACCCCTAACCCTACAATCTACTAACTCCTGCCTCTTCAACCCTAACCCTACAATCTACTAACTCCTCCACCTCTTCAACCCTACAATCTACTTATTCCTCCACCTCTTCAACCCTAACCCTACAATCTACTAACTCCTTCACCCCTTCAACCCTAACCCAACAATCTACTAACTCCTCCACCTCTTCACCCCTAACCCTACAATCTACTAACTCCTCCACCCTTCAACCCTAACCCTACAATCTACTAACTCCTCCACCTCTTCAACCCTAACCCTACAATCTACTAACTCCTCCACCCCTTCAACCCTAACCCAACAATCTACTAACTCCTCCACCTCTTCACCCCTAACCCTACAATCTACTAACTCCTCCACCCCTTCACCCCTAACCCTACAATCTACTTACTCCTCCACCTCTTCACCCCTAACCCTACAATCTACTAACTCCTCCACCTCTTCACCCCTAACCCTACAATCTACTAACTCCTCCACCCCTTCAACCCTACAATCTACAAACCCTCCACCTCTTCACCCCTAACCCTACAATCTACTAACTCCTCCACCTCTTCAACCCTAACTTTACAATCTACTAACTCCTCCACCTTTCAACCCTAACCCTACAATCTACTAACTCCTCCATCCCTTCAACCCTAACCCTACAATCTACTAACTCCTCCACCCCTTCAACCCTACAATCTACTAACTCCTCCACCTCTTCAACCCTAACCCTACAATCTACTAACTCCTCCACCTCTTCACCCCTAACCCTACAATCTACTAACTCCTCCACCCCTTCACCCCTAACCCTACAATCTACTAACTCCTCCACCCCCTTCACCCCAACCCTAAAATCTACTAACTCCTCCACCTCTTCAACCCTAACCCTACAATCTACTAACTCCTCCACCTCCTCACCCCTAACCCTACAATCTACTAACTCCTGCCTCTTCAACCCTAACCCTACAATCTACTAACTCCTCCACCTCTTCAACCCTACAATCTACTTATTCCTCCACCTCTTCAACCCTAACCCTACAATCTACTAACTCCTCCACCCCTTCAACCCTACAATCTACTAACTCCTCCACCTCTTCACCCCTAACCCTACAATCTACTAACTCCTCCACCGCTTCACCCCTAACCCTACAATCTACTAACTCCTCCACCGCTTCACCCCTAACCCTACAATCTACTAACTCCTCCACCTCTTCAACCCTACAATCTACTTATTCCTCCACCTCTTCAACCCTAACCCTACAATCTACTAACTCCTCCACCCCTTCAACCCTACAATCTACTAACTCCTCCACCTCTTCAACCCTAACCCTACAATCTACTAACTCCTCCACCTCTTCACCCCTAACCCTACAATCTACTAACTCCTCCACCCCTTCACCCCCTAACCCTACAATCTACTAACTCCTCCACCCCTTCACCCCAACCCTAAAATCTACTAACTCCTCCACCTCTTCAACCCCTAACCCTACAATCTACTAACTCCTCCACCTCCTCACCCCCTAACCCTACAATCTACTAACTCCTGCCTCTTCAACCCTAACCCTACAATCTACTAACTCCTCCACCTCTTCAACCCTACAATCTACTTATTCCTCCACCTCTTCAACCCTAACCCTACAATCTACTAACTCCTCCACCGCTTCACCCCTAACCCTACAATCTACTAACTCCTCCACCTCTTCAACCCTACAATCTACTTATTCCTCCACCTCTTCAACCCTAACCCTACAATCTACTAACTCCTCCACCCCTTCAACCCTACAATCTACTAACTCCTCCACCTCTTCAACCCTAACCCTACAATCTACTAACTCCTCCACATCTTCACCCCTAACCCTACAATCTACTAACTCCTCCACCCCTTCACCCCTAACCCTACAATCTACTAACTCCTCCACCCCTTCACCCCAACCCTAAAATCTACTAACTCCTCCACCTCTTCACCCCTAACCCTACAATCTACGAACTCCTCCACCGCTTCACCCCTAACCCTACAATCTACTAACTCCTCCACCGCTTCACCCCTAACCCTACAATCTACTAACTCCTCCACCTCTTCACCCCTAACCGTACAATCTACTAACCCTTCCACCTCTTCAACCTTAACCCTACAATCTACTAACTCCTCCACCTCTTCACCCCTAACCCTACAATCTACTAACTCCTGCCTCTTCAATCCTATCCCTAACCGTACAATCTACTAACTCCTCTACCTCTTCAACCCTAACCCTACAATCTACTATCTCCTCCACGTCTTCAACCCTAACCCTACAATCTACTAACTCCTCTAGTCTTCAACCCTAACCCTACAATCTACTAACTCCTCCACCCTTCAACCCTAACCCTACAATCTACTAACTCCTCCACCTCTTCAACCTTAACCCTACAATCTACTAACTCCTCCACCCCTTCAACCCTAACCCAACAATCTACTAACTCCTCCACCTCTTCACCCCTAACCCTACAATCTACTAACTCCTCCACCTCTTCAACCCTAACCCAACAATCTACTAACTCCTCCACCCCTTCACCCCTAACCCTACAATCTACTAACTCCTCCACCCCTTCACCCCTAACCCTAAAATCTACTAACTCCTCCACCTCTTCAACCCTAACCCTACAATCTACTAACTCCTCCACCTCTTCACCCCTAACCCTACAATCTACTAACTCCTGCCTCTTCAACCCTAACCCTACAATCTACTAACTCCTCCACCTCTTCAACCCTACAATCTACTTATTCCTCTACCTCTTCAACCCTAACCCTACAATCTACTAACTCCTCCACCCCTTCAACCCTACAATCTACTAACTCCTCCACCTCTTCACCCCTAACCCTACAATCTACGAACTCCTCCACCGCTTCACCCCTAACCCTACAATCTACTAACTCCTCTACCTCTTCAACCCTAACCCTACAATCTACTATCTCCTCCACGTCTTCAACCCTAACCCTACAATCTACTAACTCCTCTAGCCTTCAACCCTAACTCTACAATCTACTAACTCTTCCACCTTTTCACCCCTAACCCTACAATCTACTAACTCCTCCACCTCTTCAACCCATCCCTACAATCTACTAACTCCTCCACCTCTTCACCTCTAACCCTACAATCTACTAAATCCTGCTTCTTCAAACCTAACCCTAACCTTACAATCTACTAATTCCTCTACACTTCACCCTAACCCTACAATCTACTAACTCCTCCACCCCTTCAACCTTACAATCTACTAACTCCTCAACCCCTTCAACCCTACAATCTACTAACTCCTCCACCTCTTCAACCCTAACCCTACAATCTACTAACTCCTCCACCTCTTCAACCCTAACCCTACAATCGACTAACTCCTTCACCCCTTCAACCCTAACCCTACAATCTTCTAACTCCTCCACCCCTTCAACCCTACAATCTACTAACTCCTCCACTTCTTCACCCCTAACCCTACAATCTACTAACTCCTCCACCCTTCAACCCTAACCCTACAATCTACTAACTCCTCCACCTCTTCAACCCTAACCCTACAATCTGCTAACTCCTCCACCCCTTCAACCCTAACCCAACAATCTACTAACTCCTCCACCTCTTCACCCCTAACCCTACAATCTACTAATTCCTCCACCCTTCAACCCTAACCCTACAATCTACTAACTCCTCCACCTCTTCAACCCTAACCCTACAATCTACTGACACCTCCACCCCTTCAACCCTAACCCTACAATCTACTAACTCCTCCACCTCTTCACCCCTAACCCTACAATCTACTAACTCCTCCACCTCTTCACCCCTAACCCTACAATCTACTAACTCCTCCACCTCTTCACCCCTAACCCTACAATCTACTAACTCCTCCACCTCTTCAACCCTAACACTACAATCTACTAGCTCCTCCACCTCTTCACCCCTAACCCTACAATCTACTAACTCCTCCACCTCTTCACCCCTAACCCTCCAATCTACTAACTCCTCCACCCCTAACCCTACAATCTACTAACTCCTCCACCTCTTCATCTCTTCAACCCTAACCCTACAATCTACTAACTCCTCCACTTCTTCACCCCTAACCCTCCAATCTACTAACTCCTCCACCCTTCAACCCTAACCCTACAATCTACTAACTCCTCCACCTCTTCATCCCTAACCCTACAATCTACTAACTCCTTCACCTCTTCAACCCTAACCCTACAATCTACTAACTCCTCCACCTCTTTAACCCTAACCCTACAATCTACTAACTCCTCCCCCCCTTCAACCCTAACCCAACAATCTACTAACTCCTCCACCTCTTCACCCCTAACCCTACAATCTACTAACTCCTCCACCCCTTCACCCCTAACCCTACAATCTACTTACTCCTCCACCTCTTCACCCCTAACCCTACAATCTACTAACTCCTCCACCTCTTCACCCCTAACCCTACAATCTACTAACTCCTCCACCTCTTCAACCCTAACACTACAATCTACTAACTCATCCACATTTTCTCCCCTAACCCTACAATCTACTAACTCCTCCACCCCTTCAACCCTAACCCTACAATCTACTAGCTCCTCCACCTCTTCACCCCTAACCCTACAATCTACTAACTCCTCCACCTCTTCACCCCTAACCCTCCAATCTACTAACTCCTCCACCCCTAACCCTACAATCTACTAACTCCTCCACCTCTTCATCTCTTCAACCCTAACCCTACAATCTACTAACTCCTCCACTTCTTCACCCCTAACCCTACAATCTACTAACTCCTCCACCCTTCAACCCTAACCCTACAATCTACTAACTCCTCCACCTCTTCAACCCTAACCCTACAATCTACTAACTCCTCCACCTCTTCATCCCTAACCCTACAATCTACTAACTCCTCCACCTCTTCACCTCTTCAACCCTAACCCTACAATCTACTAACTCCTCCACTTCTTCACCCCTAACCCTACAATCTACTAACTCCTCCACCTCTTCACCCCTAACCCTACAATCTACTAACTCCTCCACCTCTTCAACCCTAACCCTACAATCTACTAACTCCTCCACCTCTTCACCCCTAACCCTACAATCTACTAACTCCTCCACCCCTTCAACCCTAACCCTACAATCTACTAACTCCTCATTCTCTCTTCTACATGTTTTTTTTGTTTTTTTGTCGTTAATAAAGTCGTCAGCAGATGTTGGGATGTCTCTCTCCCTGTCGCTCTATTCTAACTGTAATTTGACCTATCTAATATAAAAAAGAACCTGATATTGTTGTTTCTGACTTTGTCTACTAGCGGAATGAGAGCGCAGTGTGGACAGAGAGAGACTGATGTACAGTAACTGTTGTCTTGTTGTTAGACAGCAGATACTGTAGAATCTCTTTCTTCAAACTGACCCTTTTACCACTAAAGCTGCTAAACCTGTCCTGTACTGTCTCAGGGGCTGTGGCTGTAGCTCAGAAGTGATCTCTGAATTCTCATGTTTTTTCTTCTTTCTATCTCTCTATCTCTCTATCTCTCTCTCTCTCTCTCTCTCTCTCTCTCTCTCTCTCTCTCTCTCTCTCTCTCTCTCTCTCTCTCTCTCTCTCTCTCTCTCTCTCTCAGGGTCAGGTCACAGTTCAGATGACCATGAGGATCCAGATCAAGTCTACCCCAAGCCCAAGTCTGTGAACATGGCAGACAGAGTAAGAGTGTGTGTGTGTACTTTGAGTATATACTAGAGTGCTGTAATGTTATTTTGTTGCTGTTTGTCAGTGATGGCTGTGTTGTCCAATAGGATGTGTTCCTGCCGGTGCCGGGGTGGGGGAAGGGGAAGGGGCGGTGCAGTTCTCTCTGCAGCGACGATGAACTATTGGATGATGACAACGAGCCAATCAGCAGCCTGTGAGTCTCCCCTGACCCCTGACCTCTGGTGACATCTTTGTTCCTGTAGAGCGAGGGAGAGAGGGAATAACTCTTCCTCTCTCTCTCTTTCCCTCTCTCCCGCCTCACTTTCTGTCTTTCTCTCGCTCCCATCTCTTTCTCGCTAATTCTCCTTTTCTCTCAGTCGGAGCTCGTGGCAGGACTATGGTCTGAGTACGCTCCAGGGTAGTGTCTACCTGCCGGTCAGAGGCAGGGTCCTAGCCCCGCCCCCTAGAGATGGCCCCTCCCCTGAACCCTGCCCTGTTCTAAAGATGGGCTGGCTGGATAAGAACCCAACCCAGGGGTACGTAACGGACACACAAACACACACACACACACACACACACACACAGACATCCAGTATATGACCCCTAACTGTGTGTATGTGTGTGCAGGTCCCTGTACTATCAGAGGAGATGGGTGAAGCTGGATGTTGACTACCTGAGATACTTTGACAACGACAAGGTGCGGTAGCCATCAGTTGGCCATCTACGCTGTTCTGTTAGTCTATACATTAACTAGGTCAGAATGGTAGAGTGGATTAGTGTTTCTCAGAGATGTTGTTTCTCTATTGATGGTCTGGCTGTGTGTGTGTGTGTGTGTGTGTGTGTGTGTGTGTGTGTGTGTGTGTGTGTGTGTGCGCGACTGAGTGAGAGTGGTCCTATGAGTCATGGTGTGTTGTGTTGCAGGAAGTGTACTCTAAGAGGATCATACCAATGGCTGTCATTACGGGGGTGACCAACGTGGGGGAGCAGAAGTTTGAGGTGGTCACAGCCAGCCGGACCTTTCTCTTCAAAGCCGAGAGCGACTGTGAGTCCCTGTGTGTGTGTGTGTGTGTGTGTGTGTGTGTGTGTGTGTGTGTGTGTGTGTGTGTGTGTGTGTGTGTGTGTGTGTGTGTGTGTGTGTGTGTGTGTGTGTGTGTGTGTGTGTGTGTGTGTGTGTGTGTGTGTGTGTGTGTGTGTGTGTGTGTGTGTGTGTGTGTGTGTGTGTGTGTGTGTGTACATCCTTTGTTGCTCTTCTCTGGTTGTCAGCCCAGGAACCTTCACCACAGGTAAACAGCACCATGGTTTAATACACAGGGACTAGGTCCCTCTGTGCACTCTTCTCTTCTGTGATATCATTGCTAGAAGTAAGTTAATGTTAGCCAGATAATAGGAAGTATTATACTGTGTGTTAAGGGGAACTGTGTGTCTGTCTTTATATTGCCCTGTGGTGTGCTGGTTGTGTAACAGAGAGATGAGAAACAGATAGAGTTCTCATCGGGCCTGAAAATTACAGCCCGGTCCGACCCAAGCCCGGTCCGATATCACAGAAATGTAATGAGCCCAAACCCCGATTTCTAGAAAACAGTATATTGATTTAAACTGGTGTTGAGAATAATGCGGCCGGCGGAGGCGGGTCACAGCTGAGTGAGGAGACGAGGAATCAGCCCTGGTCTTAGAAAAGTGCAGAGAGGAAAACTCACCTTAGTTATGATCAGCGACCAACATATGGGAATAAAGTAAGCTAATGCAATTGAAGCCATGTATCATGTTGTTGCTTACTGAAACTCCCAAAGTCATATCCATAATAATTAAAGCAATGGTCAACTAGATGATCATTTCAACACCGTTTTGATGTGAAGAGCGTGGGGGGGGGGGGGACTCGTCTTGATAAATCAATCAAAGTCAATTGGTTTTCACTGATTCTCCGTTGGGATATTTGGTAACATATAGGCTGGGGAAATGTTAGCTAAGTTAAGGTGAGTGCTAATGATCATCTTTATTCTAGTTTGCTGATATATTAGCTGATCAGAACAGTTTGCTAGCATGTTATGCTCTTCACACTATCCTACTCCCGATGACCAAAAGCCTGTGACTTGTCTAATAATCAATCAATGTGATTTTGTTTAACTGAATCTCCATCTGTATATTTGGTTAATTGATCTCTGGCTGGACAGACAAGTGGAGGTGGTATAGCTAATTTATTCATTTGCTCATCTATCACTGATCAGAAACATTTAGCATGCAATAATGTAGCCTAAATCAACTGTATTATTTTGCTCTTGACTCATGTACAGTGAGGGAAAAAAGTATTTGATCCCCTGCTGATTTTGTACGTTTGCCAACTGACAAAGATCAGTCTATAATTTTCATGGTAGGTTTATTTGAACAGTGAGAGACAGAATAACAACAAAAAAATCCAGAAAAAAACGCATGTCAAAAATGTTATAAATTGATTTGCATTTTAATGAGGGAAATAAGTATTTGACCCCTCTGCAAAACATGACTTAGTACTTGGTGGCAAAACCCTTGTTGGCAATCAGAGGTCAGACGTTTCTTGTAGTTGGCCACCAGGTTTGCACACATCTCAGGAGGGATTTTGTTCCACTCCTCTTTGCAGATCTTCTCCAAGTCATTAAGATTTCGAGGCTGACTTTTGGCAACTCGAACCTTCAGCTCCCTCCACAGATTTTCTATGGAATTAAGGTCTGGAGACTGGCTAGGCCACTCCAGGACCTTAATGTGCTTCTTCTTGAGCCACTCCTTTGTTGCCTTGGCCGTGTGTTTTGGGTCATTGTCATGCTGGAATATCCATCCACACGACCCATTTTCAATGCCCTGGCTGAGGGAATAATAATAATAATAATAATATGCCATTTAGCAGACGCTTTTATCCAAAGCGACTTACAGTCATGCGTGCATAAATTTTTTGTGTATGGGTGGTCCCGGGGATCGAACCCACTACCTTGGCGTTACAAGCGCCGTGCTCTACCAGCTGAGCTACAGAGGGAAGGAGGTTCTCACCCAAGATTTGACGGTACATGGCCCCGTCCATCGTCCCTTTGATGCGGTGAAGTTGCCCTGTCCCCTTAGCAGAAAAACACCCCCAAAGCATAATGTTTCCACCTCCATGTTTGACGGTGGGGGTGGTGTTCCTGGGGTCATAGGCAGCATTCCTCCTCCTCCAAACACGGCGAGTTGAGTTGATGCCAAAGAGCTCCATTTTGGTCTCATCTGACCACAACACTTTCACCCAGTTCTCCTCTGAATCATTCAGATGTTCATTGGCAAACTTCAGACGGGCATGTACAGTGAGCTCCATAATTCACTGGACAGTGACCATTCTTTTGTTATTTTGGTTCTGTACTCTAGCACTTTGAGTTTGAAAGGATACAATGACAATGAGGGTGAAGTGCAGACTGTCAGCTTTAATTTGAGGGTATTTTCATACATATCGGATGAACCGTTTACGAATTATAGAAGCTTTTGTACATGGTCCCCCCCATTTCCGGGCATCAAAAATCATTGGACAGTTTAACATAATGTAGAATAAAGTAATCATTGTTAATATTTGGTCGCATATCCTTTACATGCAATGACTGCTTGAAGTCTGCGATGCATCGCCATCACCAGACGCTGGGTATCTTCCCTGGTGATGCTCTGCCAGGCCTGTACTGCAGCCATCTTCAGTTCCTGCTTGTTTCGGGGACTTATTGCCTTAAGTCTCCTCTTCAGCATGTAAAATGCATGTTCAATTGGATTCAGATCTGGTGATTGACTCGGCCAGTCAAGGTTTTTCCACTTTTTGGCCATCAAAAACCCCTTTGTTGCTCTAGCAGTATGTTTAGGGTCATTGTCTTGTTGCGTGATTAAGTGCCGTCCAATGAGTTTGGAGGCATTTGGTTTTATCTGAGCAGATAAAATATTTCTGTAGACTTCAGAATTCATTGTTCTACTTCTGTCTGCAGTCACATCATCGATGAAGACAAGTGAGCCTGTTCCACTGGCAGCCATACAGGCCAAGCTATAACACCCCCTCCACCATGTTTCATGGATGAGGTGGTATGCTTTGGATCATGGGCATTTCTTTTTTTCTCCACACTTTTGTCTTTCCATCACTCTGGTACATGTTAATCTTTGTCTCATCTGTCCACAATATTTTTTTCCAGAACTCTTGGGGTTCTTTTAGGTGCTTTTAGCAAACTGTAATCTTGCCTTTCTGTTCTTCAGGCTTATCAGTGGTTTGCATATTGTAGTGTACCCTCTGTAGTCCTGCTGGTGTAGTCTTCTGCGTATGGTAGACTTTGACACATCTACACCTGCATCCAGGAGAGTGTTTTTGATCTGTTGGGCTGTTATCAGGGGTTTTTTCTTCACCATAGAGAGTATTCTCCGGTCATCCACTACAGTGGTCTTCCTCTGTCTACCGGGTCTTTTGACATAATTGAGTTCACCGGTTGTTTTTTTCTTGTTAATGATGAACAAAACTGTTGACTTGGGCATGGCCAGGGTTTTTGCAATGTTCCTGAATGATTGATTTTCATTTCTGAGCCTTTTGACGGCCAACTTCATTTGCATCGACACTGCTGTCTTCCTCATGTTGTCACACCCCAATAACAACCTCCAAAGGCAATAGCAACGTCTAGAATCATTACTATTCACCAACAGCTCTCCTGCATTCACTAACGACACAAATGAATACACCTGCCTAACGACACACATCTGTGAAGCCAATTTAACAAATACTTGTAGTACCTTAAAATGGGGGGACCATGTACAAAAGGTGCTGTCATTTCTAAACGGTTCATCCGATATGTATGAAAATACCCTCAAATTAAAGCTGACAGTCTGCACTTCACGCTCATTGTCATTGTATCCTTTCAAACTCAAAGTGCTAGAGTACAGAACCAAAATAACAAAACAATGGTCACTGTCCAATGAATTATGGAGCTCACTGTATATGTGCTTTCTTGAGCAGGGGGACCTTGCGGGCGCTGCAGGATTTCAGTCCTTCACGGCGTAGTGTGTTAACAATTGTTTTCTTGGTGACTATGGTCCCAGCTGCCTTGAGATCATTGACAAGATCCTCCCGTGTAGTTCTGGGCTGATTCCTCACCGTTCTCATGATCATTGCAACGCCACGAGGTGAGATCTTGCATGGAGCCCCAGGCCGAGGGAGATTGACAGGTCTTTTGTGTTTCTTGAATTTGTGAATAATCGCACCAACTGTTGTCACCTTCTCACCAAGCTGCTTGGCGATGGTCTTGTAGCCCATTCCAGCCTTGTGTAGGTCTACAATCTTGTCCCTGACATCCTTGGAGAGCTCTTTGGTCTTGGCCATGGTGGAGAGTTTGGAATCTGATTGATTGATTGCTTCTGTGGACAGGTGTCTTTTATACAGATAACAAACTGAGATTAGGAGCACTCCCTTTAAGAGTGTGCTCCTAATCTCAGCTCGTTACCTGTATAAAAGACACCTGGGAGCCAGAAATCTTCCTGATTAAGAGGGGGTCAAATACTTATTTCCCTCATTAAAATGCAAATCAATTTATATAACATTTTTGACATGCGTTTTTCTGGATATTTTTGTTTTTATTCTGTCTCTCACTGTTCAAATAAACCTACCATTAAAATTATAGACTGATAATTTCTTTGTCAGTGGGAAAACGTACAAAATCAGCAGGGGATCAAATACTTTTTTCCCTCACTGTATAGGCTATAGTAGCCTTATATAATCTATCCAACATCGAGCTGTGAAAGCGCGTCCTGTTTCATCATTAGCAGAACAGTCATATGGTGTATTTTGTAAGGATGTATCGGCGTTAACAGATGCCATTAGAATATGGGCTTCTCCTGATTCTGTCTGGTGGGTCATCATTGTCCCAAGTCTCCAGCCTATAGCTTATTGCAATTTGGAACATTTAAATCAACAGACAAAATGCTTTCATCATGGCCACAAATGTCTCTGGCCCAGCCATTATTGGAATCCTGGCGCTGCTAATCTCTGCAGCTGTTGCTGCTGAAAGAGAGTCGTAGTAGGCTAAAAGGTGCACAGACACGCACAGTTTTTCTTTTTCTTAACACAAAACAGCAAGCCCGAAACCCACCCGGCCCGAATCAGCCCCATCGGGATCAGAACGAGAACTCTAGAAACAGAAACTAATCTGCCCATAATGCATCAGCATCAAGTTGTTCATATCACAGTGCTGCATGCTAAATCCCTCTTCTTCTGTGTGCGTGTGTGCGTGCGCGTGTGTGTGTGTGTGCGTGTGTGTAGCTGAGAGGAATGAGTGGGTGTCAGTTCTGCAGGACTTCACTTGGGGCCGCCAGGAGGGCAGCAGGGAGATTACCTCTCTGACCCCTGGTTCGCCCCTGACCCCTGAACAGCAGGGCTACCTGGAGCTGAGGGGCCTGCGCTCCAAACTCTATACGGTCGTCTCCGGAGACAAGGTCTTCCTCTACAAGAACATGGAGGTGTGTGTGTGTGTATTTTCAAATACAAATATGTACATACTCCATGCATTTTAACCCTAGTCTGTTTGGCCCTAGGGCTATTTGAAACAATGGGTGTTTCTCAATATGAATACTACCATGCTCCACACGCTCATGCTCCGAATGTATTCTCCGACCACGTTTTCTTGACTGCGTTCTTGTGAGGACGAGAGTGTGGAGAATGCATAAAACATTACATTTGAGAAGCACTCGCTCTCCCCCTACTGCATTACCTCCCGCTGCACCTCCCCATTCACTGAACCTTCTTCCAGCCAGGACAATGGCAACAGAGACAAAACAAGATATACACAAAGCAAACGTTTTACTTCATAATTATCAGCTAGAATGAGTGAATGTGAATCGTAATAATGTAGCTAGCCAGCTAGTTAAACAGGCAAAAATGACCTAAAACGAATATTATGCAAGATTGATGTCAATTCTTCGTGGGTAGCTAGCTAACGATTCTTAGTGGCTATCTGGATAGCTAACAGTACTAGTAGCTAGCCAGTTAGCCCTATTGACTTATTATGGGCTTGCGATCTACGGTACGTAGACAGGTAAACATGCCAAAATTAACAAAGCATTTATTTAATAACGTATCAAGATATAATATTGCAGTCAGGCAACATATGAGATGTGAATGGGCAACATTTTATTCCGAAGTAGGAGTGTATTTTCTCTCACTTCAGCTCAAATAATGTCCGCCATTGATTAAAAAAATATAATTGTCCTTTTTTACGTGGTTGCGTCATATTTTTTTGCATACTTTCCGTTGAAGCTTGCATCGATGCATGCTTCAAAATATGTACAAACTGAGTATGCATTCGAGAAGTGCCCTCTGTGCTCCATTTCGCATACTTTGATTTGGACTCATAAGTATTCAGACTTTTTCCACATTTTGTTACGTTACAGCCTTATTCTAAAATTTATTAAATTGTTTTTTTCCCTCATCAATCTACACACAATACCCCATAATGACAAAGCAAAAACAGGTTTTTAGACATTTTAGCAAATGTATGAAAAATACAAAACTGAAATATCACATTTACATAAGTAGTCAGACCTTTTACTCAGTACTTTGTTGAAGCACTTTTGGCAGCGATTACAGCCTTGAGTCTTCTTGGGTAAGACACTACAAGCTTGGCACACCTGTATTTGGCGAGTTTCTCCCATTCTTCTCTGCAGATCCTCTCAAGCTCTGTCAGGTTGGATGGGGAGCGTCGCTGCACAGCTATTTTCAGGTCTCTCCGGAGATGTTCGATCGGGTTCAAGTCCGGGCTCTGGCTGGGCCACTCAAGGACATTCAGAGACTTGTCCCGAAACCACTCCTGCGTTGTCTTGGCTGTGTGCTTAGGGTCGTTGTCCTGTTGAAAGGTGAACCTTCGCCCCAGTCTGAGGTCCTGAGCGCTCTGGAGCAGGTTTTCATCAAGGATCTTTCTGTACTTTGCGCCATTCATCTTTCCCTCGATCCTGACTAGTCTCCCAGTCCCTGCCGCTGAAAAACATCCCCACAGCCTGATGCTGCCACCACCATGCTTCACCGTAGGGATGGTGACGCTTGGCATTCAGGCCATAGTGTTCAATCTTGGTTTCATCAGACCAGAGAATCTTGTTTCTCATGGTCTGAGAGTCTTTAGGTGCCTTTTTGGCAAACTCCAAGCGGCCTGTCATGTGCCTTTTACTGAGGAGTGTCTTCCATCTGGCTGGGTTTATCACTATGGCCTGAATGCCATAGTGATAAACCACTCACTGGGTTTATGTGTGTGTGATGAAATGGGCATCTGACCTGTCTTCGGATCAAATTCTACAGTTATCTTATTAGTGACTGAAACCAGGCTGAACCCTTTGTCTCTCCTTGAGCGTTTTCCTGATTTAAATTACAGCGTGACGGGGTGGGACAGAGGGGTTAGGCTTGGGTATGTTTGAGAGATTGATTGTGGACCTACCATGTCCACAGTCAATCTCCAGGTCAAGCCAGGGTGAGCCAGGGTTGAACAAAGTTGAAACTGAACAGTATTATTTTTACATGACAGGGCTGTTATTTGTACATGACAAAGCTTTATTGGTCACACCATCATTGTTTCCAAACTGAATACATAGAAGGAGGAGAAGTCAAATTTCGCACACTATCATAAATTAAGGAAGTGGGCAGAGCTGTCAAGAGGTGAAAACTGGAGATGGTGGTGGAACCAAAGAGGGAGGGGTTAAGCTAAAATGTATGTAAAATGATATACAGTGGGGGAAAAAAGTATTTAGTCAGCCACCAATTGTGCAAGTTCTCCCACATAAAAAGATGAGAGAGGCCTGTAATTTTCATCATAGGTACACGTCAACTATGACCGACAAAATGAGAAAAAAAATCCAGAAAATCACATTGTAGGATTTTTAATGAATTTGCAAATTATGGTGGAAAATAAGTATTTGGTCAATAACAAAAGTTTCTCAATACTTTGTTATATACCCTTTGTTGGCAATGACACAGGTCAAACGTTTTCTGTAAGTCTTCACAAGGTTTTCACACACTGTTGCTGGTATTTTGGCCCATTCCTCCATGCAGATCTCCTCTAGAGCAGTGATGTTTTGGGGCTGTCGCTGGGCAACACGGACTTTCAACTCCCTCCAAAGTTTTTCTATGGGGTTGAGATCTGGAGACTGGCTAGGCCACTCCAGGACCTTGAAATGCTTCTTACGAAGCCACTCCTTCGTTGCCCGAGCGGTGTGTTTGGGATCATTGTCATCCTGAAAGACCCAGCCACGTTTCATCTTCAATGCCCTTGCTGATGGAAGGAGGTTTTCACTAAAAATCTCACGATACATGGCCCCATTCATTCTTTCCTTTACACGGATCAGTCGTCCTGGTCCCTTTGCAGAAAAACAGCCCCAAAGCATGATGTTTCCACCCCCATGCTTCACAGTAGGTATGGTGTTCTTTGGATGCAACTCAGCATTCTTTGTCCTCCAAACACGACGAGTTGAGTTTTTACCAAAAAGTTATATTTTGGTTTCATCTGACCATATGACATTCTCCCAATCCTCTTCTGGATCATCCAAATGCACTCTAGCAAACTTCAGACGGGCCTGGACATGTACTGGCTTAAGCAGGGGGACACGTCTGGCACTGCAGGATTTGAGTCCCTGGCGGCGTAGTGTGTTACTGTTGGTAGGCTTTGTTACTTTGGTCCCAGCTCTCTGCAGGTCATTCACTAGGTCCCCCCGTGTGGTTCTGGGATTTTTGCTCACCGTTCTTGTGATCATTTTGACCCCACGGGGTGAGATCTTGCGTGGAGCCCCAGATCGAGGGAGATTATCAGTGGTCTTGTATGTCTTCCATTTCCTAATAATTGCTCCCACAGTTGATTTCTTCAAACCAAGCTGCTTACCTATTGCAAATTCAGTCTTCCCAGCCTGGTGCAGGTCTACAATTTTGTTTCTGGTGTCCTTTGACAGCTCTTTGGTCTTGGCCATAATGGAGTTTGGAGTGTGACTGTTTGAGGTTGTGGACAGGTGTCTTTTATACTGATAACAAGTTCAAACAGGTGCCATTAATACAGGTAACGAGTGGAGGACAGAGGAGCCTCTTAAAGAAGAAGTTACAGGTCTGTGAGAGCCAGAAATCTTGCTTGTTTGTAGGTGATCAAATACTTATTTTCCACCATAATTTGCAAATAAATTCATTAAAAATCCTACAATGTGATTTTCTGGATTTTTTCCCTAATTTTGTCTGTCATAGTTGACGTGTACCTATGATGAAAATTACAGGCCTCTCTCATCTTTTTAAGTGGGAGAACTTGCACAATTGGTGGCTGACTAAATAAATTTTTTCCCCACTGTAGATAGGCTAGAAATGTTTTAGCAGTTTTTTTTGTGGAGGTTGCATTCAATTGCCAATCCCTGTTGCACACAACAAGCTTAGATTCCCCCTGGCACAAGCGGATTTATGGCCGAATTAAGAAGAAATCGTCAACCCTGTTACGGTCAACCCTGTTACGGTCAACCCTGTTACTTTATTTAGCACTTGATTGACACTTATTATAGTAAAACATTTTATGTGAGATGGGAAGACGTGTTTGTTATGAATTTGAACATGTGCTCTTTATGACAATGTTAAAATGAGATGAAATCCAACATTTTTTTTTTACCAAGTTACACATCTCCAAAGGCACCGAATTGATAGAACAACCTATTTATTGGAAGTTATTATAAAATACTTTAAAATACTTAAAATAAAACTTGCTGATTTGACCACATTATTTAGAAAATACTCAAATGCACAGAAAATAAGTATCTAAGGCTGCATTTAGACAGGCAGCCCAATTCTGATATTTGTTTCACTAATTGGTCTTTTGACCAATCAGATCAGCTCCGAAAAAGATCTTATGTGAAAATATCCGATGTGATTGGTCAAAAGACCAATTATTGGAAAAAAGATCAGAATTGGGCTGCCTGTATAAACGCAGCCTAAAAAACAAATACTTAAATATGCATGTATTTTTAACCCAGCTCTGATCTTAACGAGAGCTGATCTAATTGGTTGTTGTAGTGGGTGATATCAGCTGTGTGATGTGTGTGTTCTGTTTCCAGGACTACCGCCTTGGCATCGGCATCACGTCTATCGACATGAACGTAGGAAACGTTAAAGTCACTGACCGCCGCAGCTTTGATCTGACCACACCCTACCGCATCTTCAGGTTTACACACACACACACGCACACGCACACATTCAGAAACACAAACAGCAAGGTTAGAGAGAGAGTGGTCAGCTTGACCGGATGAGTGTTTCTGTGTGTGTGGTTCTGTGTGTGTGTGTGTGGTTCTGCGTGTGTGTGATTCTGTGTGTGTGGTTCTGTGTATGTGTATGTGGTTCTATGTGTGTGTGTGTGGTTCTGTGTGTGACTGAAGTGTGTGTGACTGAATAGAAGAGGAAGGACTAAACCGAGGGTCTGCGTCAAGCTGTTCAGAGGCCACATCTGTCTGTGTGTGTGTGTCTGTGTGTGTGTGTCTGTGTGTGTGTGTGTGTGTCTGTGTGTGTGTGTCTGTGTGTGTGTGTCTGTGTGTGTGTGTCTGTGTGTGTGTGTCTGTGTGTGTGTGTCTGTGTGTGTGTGTCTGTGTGTGTCTGTGTGTGTGTGTCTGTGTGTGTGTGTCTGTGTGTGTGTGTCTGTGTGTGTGTGTCTGTGTGTGTGTCTGTAGAACAAGAGGGTGTGTGAGAGAGGTCGGACGTTTCTCAGTGTTCAGAGACCTCTAAACCTTTCACATGTCCAGCCAAAAAGTCTCACAGATCTCTCCATTCAAATCAAATCAAATCACATTTTATTGGCCACATGCGCCGAATACAACAGGTGCAGACATTACAGTGAAATGCTTACTTACAGCTCTTAACCAACAGTGCATTTATTTTAAATAAAAGAGTAAAATAAAACAACAACAAAAAAAGTGTTGAGAAAAAAAGAGCAGAAGTAAAATAAAATAACATTAGGTAGGCTATATATATATACAGGGGGGGTACCGGTACAGAGTCAATGTGCGGGGGGCACCGGCTAGTTGAGGTAGTTGAAGTAATATGTACATGTGGGTAGAGTTAAAGTGACTATGCATAAATAATTAACAGAGTAGCAGCAGCGTAAAAATATGGGGTGGGGGGGCAGTGCAAATAGTCCGGGTAGCCATGATTAGCTGTTCAGGAGTCTTATGGCTTGGCGGTAGAAGCTGTTGAGAAGTATTTTGGACCTAGACTTGGCACTCCGGTACCGCTTGCCGTGCGGTAGCAGAGAGATCAGTCTATGACTAGGGTGGCTGGAGTCTTTGACAATTTTGAGGGCCTTCCTCTGACACCGCCTGGTATAGAGGTCCTGGATGGCAGGAAGCTTGGCCCCAGTGATGTACTGGGCCGTACGCACTACCCTCTGTAGTGCCTTGCGGTCGGAGGCCAAGCAGTTGCCATACCAGGCGGTGACGCAACCAGTCAGGATGCTCTCGATGGTGCAGCTGTATAATTTTTTTGAGGATCTGAGGACCCATGCCAAATCTTTTTCAGTCTCCTGAGGGGGAATAGGCTTTGTCATGCCCTCTTCACGACTGTCTTGGTGTGTTTGGACCATGATAGTTCGTTGGTGATGTGGACACCAAGGAACTTGAAGCTCTCAACCTGTTCCACTACAGCCCCGTCGATGAGAATGGGGGCGTGCTCAGTCCTCTTTTTTTTTTCCTGTAGTCCACAATCATCTCCTTTGTCTTGGTCACGTTGAGGGAGAGGTTGTTATCCTGGCACCACACTGCCAGGTCTCTGACCTCCTCCCTATAGGCTGTCTCATCGTTGTCGGTGATCAGGCCTACCACTGTTGTGTCGTCGGCAAACTTAATGATGGTGTTGGAGTCGTGCCTGGCCATGCAGTCATGGGTGAACAGGGAGTACAGGAGGGGACTGAGCACGCACCCCTGAGGGGGCCCCCGTGTTGAGGATCAGTGTGGCAGATGTGTTGTTACCTACCCTTACCACCTGGGGGCGGCCCGTCAGGAAGTCCAGGATCCAGTTGCAGAGGGAGGTGTTTAGTCCCAGGATCCTTAGCTTAGTGATGAGCTTTGAGGGCACTATGGTGTTGAATGCTGAGCTGTAGTCAATGAATAGCATTCTCACGTAGGTGTTCCTCTTGTCCAGGTGGGAAAGGGCAGGGTGGAGTGCAATAGCGATTGCATCATCTGTGGATCTGTTG
This sequence comes from Coregonus clupeaformis, assembly GCF_020615455.1. NCBI lineage: Eukaryota > Metazoa > Chordata > Actinopteri > Salmoniformes > Salmonidae > Coregonus > Coregonus clupeaformis. The sequence continues at coordinate 28,214,529 of NC_059196.1, read as the reverse complement.
GGACGGTATGCAAATTGGAGTGGGTCTAGGGTTTCTGGGATAATGGTGTTGATGTGAGCCATGACCAGCCTTTCAAAGCATTTCATGGCTACAGACGTCAGTGCTACGGGTCGGTAGTCATTTAGGCAGGTTATCTTAGTGTCCTTGGGCACGGGGACTATGGTGGTCTGCTTGAAACATGTTGGTATTACAGACTCATGTCAACATTTGTTTGATTTGTGTGTGTGTGTGTGTGTGTGTGTGTGTGTGTGTGTGTGTGTGTGTGTGTGTGTAGTTTTCTAGCGGATTCTGAACAACATAAGGAGCAGTGGGTAGAAGCGATGCGTGACGCGATTGGAGAGGCTCTGTCCAATAGCGAGGTGGCTAATCGAATCTGGGTGGAGCCTAGCAACGGTTGCTGTGCCGACTGTGGCGCCACCAAACCTGAGTGGGCTGCCATCAACCTGTGTGTGGTGGTCTGCAAACGCTGTGCAGGTGTGTGTGTGTTTATTATCAGACAGTTGTAGAATTTCAGATCCACTGACCTTTGGTTGGACCTATTTGTCTATTATACACAGAATGCAGTCATAGAATTATGTCTATTTTGCATGTTTGTTTGTCTGTGTATGTGTTGTAGGAGAGCATCGGGGTTTGGGCCCCAGCATCTCTAAGGTACGCAGTCTGAAGATGGACAGGAAGGTGTGGACAGAGGAGCTTATACAGGTATATATATATATACACACACACACACACACACACACACACACACACACACACACACACACACACACACACACACACACATATACACACACACACACTCACAGAGACAGACAGACGTCCAGACAGACACACAGAGATACACACACACAGTGTTTTGGTGTCCCTATCGAACCCCCCCTCCCCTATCCCTCACCTGTCCCCCAGGTGTTCCTGTTGCTAGGTAACAAGCGTCTGAACGGGTTCTGGGCGGCAAACGTCCCTCTCAGCGAGTTGCTGAGTCCGACCAGCTGCAGCAAAGACCGCCGACGATTCATCAGCTCCAAATACAGACAGGGCAAATACCGCAAATACCACCCCCTCTACGGCAACCAGAGAGAGCTCAACAACGTAAGAACAACCTTTATATAACCCTGATCTGACCTCCAACCTAACCTATACCCCTCCAGTATCTATATCCCTCCAGTATCTACAGTATTTCCCTCCAGTATCTACAGTATACCCCTCCAGTATCTACAGTATACCCCTCCAGTATCTACAGTATATCCCTCCAGTATCTATACCCCTCCAGTATCTACAGTATACCCCTCCAGTATCTATATCCCTCCAGTATCTACAGTATACCCCTCCAGTATCTACAGTATACCCCTCCAGTATCTACAGTATACCCCTCCAGTATCTACAGTCTACCCCTCCAGTATCTACAGTATACCCCTTCAGTATCCATAACCCTCCAGTATCTACAGTATACCCCTCCAGTATCTACAGTATACCCCTCCAGTATCTACAGTATACCCCTCCAGTATCTATACCCCTCCAGTATCTACAGTATACCCCTCCAGTATCTACAGTATATCCCTCCAGTATCTATACCCCTCCAGTATCTACAGTATACCCCTCCAGTATCTATATCCCTCCAGTATCTACAGTATACCCCTCCAGTATCTACAGTATTTCCCTCCAGTATCTACAGTATACCCCTCCAGTATCTACAGTATACCCCTTCAGTATCCATACCCCTCCAGTATCTACAGTATACCCCTCCAGTATCTACAGTATACCCCTCCAGTATCTACAGTATACCCCTCCAGTATCTATATCCCTCCAATATCTATATCCCTCCAGTATCCATACCCCTCCAGTATCTATATCCCTCCAGTATCTACAGTATATCCCTCCAGTATCTACAGTATACCCCTCCAGTATCTACAGTATATCCCTCCAGTATCTATACCTCTCCAGTATCTATACCCCTCCAGTATCTACAGTATACCCCTTCAGTATCCATACCCCTCCAGTATCTACAGTATATCCCTCCAGTATCTACAGTATACCCCTCCAGTATCTACAGTATACCCCTTCAGTATCCATACCCCTCCAGTATCTACAGTATACCCCTCCAGTATCTATACCCCTTCAGTATCTACAGTATACCCCTCCAGTACTACAGTATACCCCTCCAGTATCTACAGTATTCCCCTCCAGTATCTACAGTATACCCCTTCAGTATCCATACCCCTCCAGTATCTACAGTATACCCCTCCAGTATCTATACCCCTCCAGTATCTACAGTATACCCCTCCAGTATCTACAGTATACCCCTCCAGTATCTACAGTATACCCCTCCAGTATCTACAGTATACCCCTCTTGTGTCCATACCCCTCCAGTGTCCAAACCCCTCCAGTATCCCTCTCTCTCGCCCCCTCTCTTCGATTAAGTGTGTGTGTTTCTGTGTAGTGAATGCCTCAGTTTTACAGCTCTTAGCTGGGTCAGTCAATAGCCTCTTAACCCAGTTACCAGAAGCAATGCCAACTGCACACAGCTCTCTCTCTGTCTCTCTGTCTCTCTGTCTCTCTGTCTCTCTGTCTCTCTGTCTCTCTGTCTGTCTGTCTCTGTCTGTCTCTGTCTGTCTCTGTCTGTCTGTCTGTGAATCACATTCAGCACATGACTTTGAGTAATTCCATTTTCCTCCTTCAGGGATTTAGTTCACCAGATGTTCACTCCCAGTGTGTGTGTGTGTTAGTCGTGTATGCACCGTTTTCGCTCTACTCCTGATTGTTGGACCAGGATGAAACAGCATAGGGAGAAACACACACACACTCTCAAATCAAATCAAATGTTTATTTGCCACATGCACCAACTACAACAGGTGTGGACCTTACAGTGAAATGCCTACTTACAAGCCCTTAAACAACACTGCAGTGTTAAGTAAAAAGTAGATAAGTAAAAAATAAAAATAGCAAATAATTAAAGAGTAGCAGTAAAATAAAATAACAGTATCGAGGCTACAGTGAGGGAAAAAAGTATTTGATCCCCTGCTGACTTTGTACGTTTTCCCACTGACAAAGAAATGATCAGTTTATAATTTTAATGGTAGGTTTATTTGAACAGTGAGAGACAGAATAACAACAATAAAATCCAGAAAGACGCATGTCAAAAATGTTATAAATTGATTTGCATTTTAATGAGGGAAATAAGTATTTGACCCCCTCTCAATCAGAAAGATTTCTGGCTCCCAGGTGTCTTTTATTCAGGTAACGAGCTGAGATTTGGAGCACACTCTTAAAGGGAGTGCTCCTAATCTCAGTTTGTTATCAGGTATAAAAGACACCTGTCCACAGAAGCAATCAATCAATCAGATTCCAAACTCTCCACCATGGCCAAGACCAAAGAGCTCTCCAAGGATGTCAGGGACAAGATTGTAGACCTACACAAGGCTGGAATGGGCTACAAGACCATCGCCAAGCAGCTTGGTGAGAAGGTGACAACAGTTGGTGTGATTATTCGCAAATGGAAGAAACACAAAATAACTGTCAATCTCCCTCGGCCTGGGGCTCCATGCAAGATCTCACCTCGTGGAATTGCAATGATCATGAGAACGGTGAGGAATCAGCCCAGAACTACACGGGAGGATCTTGTCAATGATCTCAAGGCAGCTGGGACCATAGTCACCAAGAAAACAATTGGTAACACACTACGCCGTGAAGGACTGAAATCCTGCAGCGCCCGCAAGGTCCCCCGCTCAAGAAAGCACATATACAGGGCCGTCTGAAGTTTGCCAATGAACATCTGAATGATTCAGAGGAGAACTGGGTGAAAGTGTTGTGGTCAGATGAGACCAAAATCGAGCTCTTTGGCATCAACTCAACTCGCCGTTTTTGGAGGAGGAGGAATGTTGCCTATGACCCCAAGAACACCATCCCCACCGTCAAACATGGAGGTGGAAACACTATGCTTTGGGGGTGTTTTTCTGCTAAGGGGACAGGACAACTTCACTGCATCAAAGGGACGATGGCCGGGGCCATGTACCGTCAAATCTTGGGTGAGAACCTCCTTCCCTCAGCCAGGGCATTGAAAATGGATCGTGGATGGGTATTCCAGCATGACAATGACCCAAAACACACGGCCAAGGCAACAAAGGAGTGGCTCAAGAAGAAGCACATTAAGGTCCTGGAGTGGCCTAGCCAGTCTCCAGACCTTAATCCCATAGAAAATCTGTGGAGGGAGCTGAAGGTTCGAGTTGCGAAACGTCAGCCTCGAAACCTTAATGACTTGGAGAAGATCTGCAAAGAGAAGTGGAACAAAATCCCTCCTGAGATGTGTGCAAACCTGGTGACCAACTACAAGAAACGTCTGACCTCTGTGATTGCCAACAAGGGTTTTGCCACCAAGTACTAAGTCATGTTTTGCAGAGGGGTCAAATACTTATTTCCCTCATCAATGTATAACATTTTTGACATGCGTTTTTCTGGATTAATTTTTTGTTATTCTGTCTCTCACTGTTCAAATAAACCTACCATGAAAATTATAGACTGATCATTTCTTTGTCAGTGGGAAAACGTACAAAATCAGCAGGGGATCAAATACTTGTTTCCCTCACTGTATATATAGGGGGTACCGGTACAGAGTCAATTTGCGGGGGCACTGGTTAGTCAAGGTAATTGAGGTAATATGTACATGTGGGTAGAGTTAAAGTGACTATGCATAGATAATAAACAGAGTAGCAGCAGCGTAAAAGAGGGGGTGGGGGGGACAATGCAAATAGTCTGGGTAGCCATGATTAGCTGTTCAGGAGTCTTATGGCTTGGGGGTAGAAGCTGTTAAGAAGCCTTTTGGACCTAGACTTGGCGCTCCGGTACTGCTTGCCATGCGGTAGCAGAGAGAACAGTCTATGACTAGGGTGGCTGGGGTCTTTGACAATTTTTAGGGCCTTCCTCTGACACCGCCTGGTATAGAGGTCCTGGATGGCAGGAAGCTTGGCCCCAGTGATGTACTGGGCCGTACGCACTACCCTCTGTAGTGCCTTGCGGTCGTAGACCGAACAGTTGCCATACCAGGCGGTGATGCAACCAGTCAGGATGCTCTCGATGGTGCAGCTGTATAACTTTTTGAGGATCTGATGACCCATGCCAAATCTTTTCAGTCTCCTGAGGGGGAATAGGCTTTGTCGTGCCATTTTCACGACTGTCTTGGTGTGTTTGGACCATGATAATTTGTTGGTGATGTGGACACCAAGGAACTTGAAGCTCTCAACCGGTTCCACTACAGCCCTGTCGATGAGAATGGGGGCGTGCTCAGTCCTCTTTTTTTTCCTGTAGGGAGAGGTTGTTATCCTGGCACCACACGGCCAGGTCTCTGACCTCCTCCCTATAGGGGACTGAGCACGCACCCCTGAGGGGCCCCCGTGTTGAGGATCAGTGTTGCAGATGTGTTGTTACCTACCCTTACCACCTGGGGGCGGCCCGTCAGGAAGTCCAGGATCCAGTTGCAGAGGGAGGTTTTGGTCCCAGGGTCCTTAGCTTAGTGATGAGCTTTGAGGGCACTATGGTGTTGAATGCTGAGCTGTAGTCAATGAATAGCATTCTCACGTAGGGGTTCCTTTTGTCCAGGTGGGAAAGGGCAGTGTGGAGTGCAATAGAGATTGCATCATGTGTGGACCTGTTGGGGCGGTATGCAAATTGGAGTGGGTCTAGGGTTTCTGGGATAATGGTGTTGATGTGAGCCATGACCAGCCTTTCAAAGCACTTCATGGCTACAGACGTGAGTGCTACGGGTCGGTAGTCATTTAGGCAGGTTATCTTAGTGTTCTTGGGCACAGGGACTATGGTGGTCTGCTTGAAACATGTTTGTATTACAGACTCAGTCAGGGACATGTTGAAAATGTCAGTGAAGACACATGCCAGTTGGTCAGCGCATGCTCGGTGTACACGTCTGGCCCTGCGGCCTTGTGAATGTTGACCTGCTTAAAAGACTCACATCGGCTATGGAGAGCGTGATCACATCGTCATCCGGAACAGCTGATGCTCTCATGCATGTTTCAGTGTTGCTTGCCTCGAAGCGAGCATAGAAGTGATTTAGCTTGTCTGGTAGGCTTGTCACTGGGCAGCTCATGGCAGTGCTTCCCTTTTGTAGTCTGTAATAGTTTGCAAGCCCTGCCACATCTCACTCTCTCTTCATGCGTTGGACTAAATGAATCCTTTGTTCACCTGCTCCCCCCTCTTATCTCCCTCTCTTCATCAACCTCGCTTTCTCTCTTTCTCTCCCTCGCTTTCTCTCTTTCTCTCCCTCACTTTCCCTGCTCCATTCCCTCTTATCTGGACAGTTTCTCTCCGTGCTCTCCCTGGGCCTCAGCCCACCTCAGCATGTATTGGTGTGTGTCGGAGCTCATGCTGCTTTGTTTATCGAACTGTGGCTGGGCTCCACCCCTCCCTCTGACATCATCATGGTCTTTCTACAGGAATGTGTTCTAATTCCGCCTTCTCCAGAGTTGCTCCCCTCTCCTCCCCTTCTCTCTCTCTCTCTCTCTCTGTCTCATTGTTTGGGTCAGATCAGTGGAGCTGGGTAAAGTTTTTCTGTCTGTCCCCCCTCCTCTCTCTCTTTCCTTCTGTGTTGTAGTTGAAGTGTAGCTTTGTGAGGAGTGCTCTTGGAGGGTCTTCACTTGGAACTATTCAGTTTGACACACACACACATACACACACACACACCGGTGACAGTCAAGAGGACTACACTGTCAGCTCGTGGGTGAGTATACTACTGAAGTAGCTATGTGTGCCAGTATAACTGTGTGCTCTGTGTCTGTTTTTGTTTTTTAGATAAGTGTTAGTTTGTGCGTCATGTGTATAAAATGTGAGAGGGGCTGTGTGTTTGAGGGTTGTATTTATTTGAGCGTGTTTCTGAGAGTTGTATTTGTGTTGAAGTGTGTAAATACAGTATGTGAGTTGGATGATTGAAATGGACTTTGCCTCACAGCCTTACACTTCCTCTATGCTCAGCTGGAAGGAGACATGTTGGAATGGTGTGTCCGAGTGTGTGTGTCCGAGTGTGTATGTTCGAGTGTGTGTCCGAATTTCTGTGTCGTCCGAGTGTGTTGTCCGATTGGCGCTGAAGCCAGATTTTGGTCTGTGTCCAGTAAATAATAATCCCAGCTGTCTGTGTGCGTGTCTGTGTGTGTGTGATTGATAGTGTGTGGCGGTGTGTACACGCTAGCCCTTTTTGTGGGGAAAAACTCATTCTGATTCACCCATGGCTCCGCCCATGTCCAGTCATGTGAAATCCATAGATTAGGGCCTAATGAATTTATTTCAATTGACGGATTTCCTTAAATGAACTGTAACTCAGTAAATTAATTGAAATTGTTGCATGTTGCGTTTATATTTTTATTCAGTATACATTTTAGTCATTTAGCAGACTTATCCAGAATGACTTACAATTAGTTCATTCATTTTAAGATAGCTAGGTAAGACAACCACATTTCACAGTCGTAGTAAGTACATTTTGGGGGTCAGGTGGGGGGTGCTGTCGGATTAATCAAGATAATCTTTGAAAAGGTAGATTTTCAGAAGTTTTCTGAAGATTGGCAGGGACTCAGCTGGCCTGAAGTTAGTGGGAAGCTTGTTCCACCATCGGTGGTGTGCCAGGACAGACAAGAGATTTGACTGGGATGAGCCGGCCCCTCGTAGGGGTGGGAGGGCCAAGAGACCAGAGGTTGCAGAACGGAATGCTCGGGTTGGGGTGTAGGGTTTGAACCACACAGACAAATGAAGAAACTCCTAAACCACTAACACACACAAACATATCCGAAACCATCCACACACACACTCCGCGTCTCATAGCACTGTCAGCCTACAGTCACACTTTCAAACTAATATTCTCAGTTCCTGTCTAATCACTGGGTTGGTTGATGAATTAGCATGTGGAGGTTAGCTGTGGGGTAGAATGGCAGCCATGTAAAAGCAGTGCTAGCCTGTACTGCGGGATGCTAGAAACGTTTACATAATTTAGCTTCACTATAACTGTGTAGCTTAGCAAGCAAATGAGGATCCAAGTTCTTCCTGACCATGTCAGTCGAGCAGGAAAAACTCCTGGCACTAGCTATAAGATGATAGCATAGTTTAGCAGTGATATGTTATAAGATGCTAACATAGTTTAGCAGAGATATACTATAAAATGCTAGCATAGTTTAGCAATGATATACTATAAGATGCTAACATACTTTAGCAGTGTGTGCTATAAGATGTGAGCATAGTTTAGCTGTGATGTGCTATAAGATGCTAGCATTTTTTAGCAGTGATATACTATAAGATGCTAACATAGTTTAGTAGTAATATGCTATAAGATGCCAACATAGTTTAGCAGTGATGTGCTATAAGACGCTAACATTGTTTAGCATTGATGTGATTTAAGACGCTAACATAGTTTAGCTGTGATGCGCTGTAAGATGCTAACATAGTTTAACAGTGATGTGCCATGAGATGCTAGCATACAGGTAACTAAGTGTTTTAATAGGGCGTTGGGCCACCACGAGCCACCACAACAGCTTCAATGCGCCTTGGAATAGATTCTACAAGTGTCTGGAACTCTATTGGAGAGATGCGACACCATTCTTCCACGAGAAATTCCATAATTTGGTGTTTTGTTTATGGTGGTGGAAAACGCTGTCTCGGACACTGCTGGAGAATCTCCCATAAGTGTTCAATTGAGTTGAGATCTGGTGACTGAGACACACACACACACACACACCCTTTAAACCCCCTATGCTCCTTTGAGACCCCTCTTTCAAAGCCACTAGCTGTGTTCGAATACTCATACTAACCGTACTATTTGTGACGTCAATTGCATATATAGTATGCTTATTGGTCATAGTATGGATATAGTTAGTATGCCAAAAGTTCCCGGATGTCATACTACATTCGGCAAAATACGAAGTATACAAGAAGTGGACACTATTTCCGTGCTTTTAGTGCCCATAATGCAATTCTTCAGAAAATGGGTGTGGCTTCGCAACGTTTTCAAATTTGAAGAAAATACCGGAAAATATGCAGCCGAAGTCCAAAGAGAGCGGATACAAATTCATTGCTTTAACTAATTATGACAAATGTTAAGAAAATGTTGAGCAATGTAATAGAGTAATGACTTTTCAAATAAGTTACCTTACACGTTATGTTGGCTGACAATTTCTTAGCTACTCTATCCTTACAGCAGTATGTACCGGTATGTTAGCTAGCTACCTAACGTTAGTTGGCTATTAATACATCGAACTTGCCAGTATATTAACTATATGCTATCTAACTAACTATTCAACGTTTATTGACTTGATTATTCCCGTAATTCTTAGTTTAGCTAAGTGATATAGTTGTTGTGCGTTCTCAATGGACATTCGGATGTGTTCGTAAATTCGCTCTGGCTATCTACTCCGATTTCAGAGCACTCTCGTCTGAGTATATCTGTGCCAGAGCGCAGAATAACTGATGAATTTACGAACACTCAACACCAGTTGAATGTGGCCGGTGTCAGTAAACGTCGGCAAAAAAGCGTAATTAAATTGTTGCCAGCAGCACAGTTACAGTCACCAAAGCTCCATATAACATGAAAACAGCCTAACCAGCTCTGCTAGGGCGAGTGAAATGTTCAGAGTGAGGTGTTCTCTCATTTGTGTCTGGAAGTAGCTAGCAAGTTAGCCAGTTAGCTTGGGTGCTTGAGTGCCATTGGGAGGTCAGAACGCTCGGATCAACCCTACTCCTCGGCCAGAGCGTAAAAGGAACTAATAGTATATAGTATGTAGTATATACTCATTAAGTATGTAGTATACAGTATGTTAGTATGGGTATTCAAACACAGCTGAGATCTTTTCTTCTAGCCATGGTAGCCAAAATAATGGGCAACTGGGCATTTTTAATACATGACCCTTAGCATGATGGGTTGTTAATTGCTTAATTAAGTCAGGAACCACACCTGTGTGGAAGCACCTGCTTTCAATATACTTTGTATTCTTCATTTACTCAAGTGTTTCCTTTATTTTGGCAGTTACCTGTAGTTTAGCAGTGATGTGCTGTAAGATGGTAGCATAGTTCAGCAGAGTGGGAGAGGGAGCGGACTTGTACAAGGCTGTCGATTCAGAAAGGTGAGACTCTGGAGAATCTGACCACACAAAGAACACATGGAGTCACATGTAACCGGTGTGAAATGGCTAGCTAGTTAGCGGTGCGCGCTAGAAGCGTGGGTGTGGCTGACTACACTAAACCATTTATGGGGTTGTTTGTTTGGACTTTGGATGTGTGTCAATACGGCTGCCAGGAAAAGAGGGAGATATCTTGTATGGATCAGTTACTAGGACACGGCTTCACTCTCTTTCTCTCTTTCCTTACCCCTCTTTTACTCATCTCTTTGTTCCCTATTTCTCCATTTTCTCTTTCTTCCCTGTTTCTCTCTTTTCTCTCTTACTATTAATTTGCTCCTCTCTTCCTTTCATATCACTCTCTCTCTGATTTTCTCCTCAGCCTTGTTTTCCCTCTCTGTCTGCTAGGTCTCTCTAGTGAGGTAATGCTGGAACATATGGATCACACTTCATTCTTCCTGTCTCGTGTGTCTATCGTGTGTGTTTGTGTGTGTTTGTGTGTGCATGTGTGATCCTCTGCTTTCCATGTGTGTAAAACCTTTGTTAGTTGGAGGATAGAGGGAGGGGGAGAATAGAGGGAGGGGGGAGATGGGGGAGGGTAGAGGGGGAATGGGGGGGGGATAGGGGGAGGGGAGATAGGGGGAGGGGGAGGATAGAGGGCTGTAGCTAACTGAGCGGACTGTAGCTAACTGAGAGGACTGTAGCTAACTGAGAGGACTGTAGCTAACTGAGAGGACTGTAGCTAACTGAGAGGACTGTAGCTAACTGAGAGGACTGTAGCTAACTGAGAGGGCTGTAGCTAACTGAGAGGACTGTAGCTAACTGAGAGGACTGTAGCTAACTGAGAGGACTGTAGCTAACTGAGAGTTATGTTTTCAGAGACACACCCAGGGTATAGAGTGCAGTCCACTCGATCCTCTGAAAAACATATCTCGCTGTCTCTCTCTCGCTCTCTCCAGGGGTTGTCTAAAAGTATTGGATTCCTCCCTGTGTGTCTGTGTGTGTAAATGTGTGTGTGTGTGTGTGTATGTGTGTGTGTGTGCTGGAAGTCTTGAAACACTTATTTCCCAGAGGACTTTTTCTTCTCTTGTTGCTCAGCCCTCCTGTGACCTGATTGGTGCTATAGCTCACACCTGAGTGTGTGTGTGTGTCTGACTTTGAGCTTCCCTCATGGGACTGATGGGAGGGATATGGAGAAGAAAAATATACAGGAGAGGGAAGGAGGAGGAGAGAGGAGAGAAGGAGGAGGAGAGTGAATGAGAAGGAGAGCAGGAGGAGGAGGAGAGCGAAGGAGAGAGGAGGAGGAGGAGGAGAGAAGGAGGGAGAAGGAGAGAGCAGGAGAAGGATGAGGTGGGTTGTTGGTTCAGAGAGAGTGCCGCAGTGTGCGTATGTGTGCGTGTGCGTGTGTGTGCGTGTGTGTGTGTGTGTGTGTGCGTGTGTGTGTGCGTGCGTGTGTGTGTGTGTAATAAGGCATTTGTTACTGTTTAGGTCTCAGTGTGCTCCAGCTGCAAGGCTGCATTGAGCTCAGCTGTAAAAACACCCTCCTTTCTTTCCTCCCTCTATCTCTCCATCTCTCCTGGTTTCTATCTTTCTCTCTCAATGGAGCAGTCTATCCCTCTCTTCCTGACCTGGTTTAATTTCCTAGCCTGGTTCTGAGTTAACCTGTCCCCTCATCCAATATACTCCTGCCCTGTCCCTGTCCCTGTCCCTACACCCTGGAGGATTGTACCCCCCTGTAGCCTCAACCTTAAAGTCCTCAGAGATGTGAGTCATTGGTCTCAGTTGAGAAACACTTTAAGAGTGGATTGTTATGAACCACAGCTCTGAGTCAGGCTGCACCACTGCTTTGCCCAACCACAACAGGTGGACTGTAGGTTGGAGTAAGGTTTGGAATGTGTAGGCTTGTGGAATGTCGTAGGTTATGTGTCACACTGTTTTAGAACTGCCTGAGACCCTGAACCATGAATTCAGAATCAAGTTTACTAATACTGCTGTGAGACCGCTACAACGAGTCTGGTCACTGCTGTTTCAACCAAAAAAGCTCCTTCTCAGAATCACACCATTCCATGGCAGCCAAGTTAGTTCCTACTAGGTAATACTGACAAAGTGATCAGAACATTTTCTGAATTTTTAACAATTATCCCTCCTACCCCCCCCCCCCCCACTCTCTCTCCCTCTCCCTCTCCCTCTCCCTCTCCCTCTCCCTCTCCAGGCCCTGTGTATAAACGTACAGTGCAGTGATGTGCTGGAGACATTGTGTCTGGTCTTCTGTGGAGCTGATGTGAACTGTTCTACTGGCCAGGCTGACTGTCCCTCCCCCCTCTCCCTGGCACTCACACACAACCAGAAACTACAGGCCGAGTTCCTCTCACACAACCTCAACACAGGTACACACACACACACACACACACACACACACACACACACACACACACACTCATGTTGACAGATAGCATGCTTATGTTTATTCATATACAGCTCTGGAAAAAAGTAAGAGACCACTACAAAATGATCAGTTTCTCTGGTTTTACTATTTATAGGTATGTGTTTGGGTAAAAATAACATTTTTGTTTTATTCTATAAACTACTGACAACATTTCTCCCAAATTCCAAATAGAAATATTGTAAGTTAGAGCATTTATTTGCAGAAATTGACAACTGGTCAAAATAACAAAAAAGATGCAGTGTTGTCAGACCTCGAATAATGCAAAGAAAATAAGTTCATGTTCATTTTTAAACAACACAATAGTAATGTTTTAACTTAGGAAGAGTTCAGAAATCCATATTTGGTGGAATAACCTGATTTTCAATCACAGCTTTCATGCGTCTTGGCATGCTCTCCACCAGTCTTTCACATTGATGTTGGGTGACTTTATGCCACTCCTGGCGCAAAAATTCAAGCAGCTCGGCTTTGTTTGATGGCTTGTGACCATCCATCTTCCTCTTGATCACATTCCAGAAGTTTTCAATGGGGTTCAGGTCTGGATATTGGGCTGGCCATGACAGGGTCTTGATCTGGTGGTCCTCCATCCACACCTTGATTGACCTGGTTGTGTGGCATGGCGCATTGTCCTGCTGGAAAAACCAATCCTCAGAATTGGGGAACAATGTCAGAGCAAAAGGTATGTGGCTTGAATCATGCGTCCTTCACAAAGACAAATCTGCCCGATTCCAGCCTTGCTGAAGCACCCCCAGATCATCACCGATCCTCCACCAAATTTCACAGTGGGTGCGAGACACTGTGGCTTGTAGGCCTCTCCAGGTCTCCGTCTAACCCGTTAGACGACCAGGTGTTGGGCAAAGCTGAAAATTGGACTCATCAGAGAAGATGACCTTACTCCAGTCCTCTACGGTCCAATCCTTATGGTCTTTTGCAAACCTCAGCCTGGCTCTTCTTTGCTTCTCATTGATGAAGGGCTTTTTTCTAGCTTTGCACGACTTCAGCCCTGCCCCTAGGAGCCTGTTTCAAACCGTCCTCGCCGTGCACTTCACCCCAGCTGCCGTTTGCCATTCTTTTTCTAGGTCACTTGATGTCATCCTACGGTTGTTGAGTGACATTCGAATGAGTTGGCGGTCATCCCGGTCAGTAGAGATCGTTTTCATACATGTAGAGATGCTGATTTAAGAAAAATTTGCAGTGGTCTCTTAATTTTTTCCACAGCTGTATATTCATGTTCATTTTTATTAATTCACATATTTACATATTTACATGTTGTTTATTCCTGTTTAATAATGAGTGTGTGTGTTGTTGTGTGTCTGCAGAGCTGCCTCGGTTTGAGGTGGCTGGGGTCATGGAGCCTCAACACTATTCACCGCAGCACTCCGTCACTCACAATGGTTTCCTTTTCAAGACTGCCTCTATGGTCCGGCCTATCACGGAGCGCAAGGCCAGGGAGGGTGAGCCAATCACACACACCCTAGTTTCTTCCTTAGTCCCCTAGTCCCTTCCCCTAGTCCCTTCCTCTTGTACCTTCCTCTAGTCCTCTTGTTCCTTCCCCTAGTCCCTACCCCAAGTCCTTCCTCTAGTCCCTTCCTCTAGTCCTCAACTCCCTTCCCCAAGTCCCTTCCCGTAGTCCCTACCCCTAGTCCTTCCTCTAGTCCCTTCCTCTAGTCCTCTAGTTCCTTCCCGTAGTCCCTACCTCTAGTCCCTTCCCCTAGTCCCCTAGTCCTTCCTCTAGTCCCTTCCTCTAGTCCTCTAGTCCCTTCCTCTAGTCCCTTCCCCTAGTCCCTTCCTCTAGTCCCTTCCTCTAGTCCCTTCCTCTAGTCCCTTCCTCTAGTCCTCTAGTCCCTTCCCCTAGTCCCTTCCCCTAGTCCCTTCCTCTAGTCCCTTCCCCTAGTCCCTTCCCCTAGTCCCTTCCCTAGTCCCTTCCTCTAGTCCCTTCCTCTAGTCCCTTCCTCTAGTCCCCTAGTCCCCTAGTCCTTCCTCTAGTCCCTTCCTCTAGTCCTCTAGTCCCTTCCTCTAGTCCCTTCCTCTAGTCCCTTCCTCTAGTCCCTTTCCCTAGTCCCTTCCTCTAGTCCCTTCCTCTAGTCCCTTCCCCTAGTCCCTTCCTCTAGTCCCTTTCCCTAGTCCCTTCCTCTAGTCCCTTTCCCTAGTCCCTTCCTCTAGTCCCTTTCCCTAGTCCCTTCCCCTAGTCCCTTCCTCTAGTCCCTTCCCCTAGTCCCTTCCTCTAGTCCCTTCCCCTAGTCCCTTCCTCTAGTCCCTTCCCCTAGTCCCTTCCCCTAGTCCCTTCCCCTAGTCCCTTCCCCTAGTCCCTTCCTCTAGTCCCTTCCCCTAGTCCCTTCCCCTAGTCCCTTCCCCTAGTCCCTTCCCCTAGTCCCTTCCTCTAGTCCCTTTCCCTAGTCCCTTCCCCTAGTCCCTTCCTCTAGTCCCTTTCCCTAGTCCCTTCCTCTAGTCCCTTTCCCTAGTCCCTTCCTCTAGTCCCTTTCCCTAGTCCCTTCCCCTAGTCCCTTCCTCTAGTCCCTTCCTCTAGTCCCTTCCCCTAGTCCCTTCCTCTAGTCCCTTTCCCTAGTCCCTTCCTCTAGTCCCTTTCCCTAGTCCCTTCCTCTAGTCCCTTCCTCTAGTCCCTTTCCCTAGTCCCTTCCCATAGTCCCTTTCTCTAGTCCCTTTCTCTAGTCCCTTCCTCTAGTCCCTTCCTCTAGTCCCTTCCTCTAGTCCCTTCCCCAAGTTCTTTCCTCTGGTCCTCTAGTCCCTTCCTCTCACCTAGCTCAAGGTGATGATGCTGGCTTGGTCAAAATGTGTCCTCTGTGAATGACGTCCTCTGAATGATGTGTGTCCTCTCTGGTTGCTCTTGTCTCTCCAGAGTTCAGTCGTCGCTGGTGCACGTTAAATGATGGGAACTTTAGTTACTACGAGAGTGACAAGAACTCTACACCCAACGGAGCACTGAAGTCTACAGAGATAGTCTGTCTGGCTGTCAACACACCAGAGAGACACGGGTACCTACCAAACACTCTATTCTTCCATCACTCTAAACCAGTCTTTCCCTCTTAATTGCTTAACAATCTCTCTCCCTTTCTCTCTCAGCTATGACCATACGTTTAAGCTGTACTCGGACTCTGAGCGTGTCTATCTGTTTGGAACTGACGACCCAGACAGCCACATGGAGTGGGTCAAATCCATCACCAAGGTAACCACACACTGACCCTTACCTAGGTAACCACTCATACTGACCGTCACCTAGGTCAGTGGTTCCCAACCTTTCTTGAACCGTGGCACACCTTGATGGGATATAAAATTCTGCGGCACAACTACACAATATATACAAAAGTATGTGGACACCCCTTCAAATTAGTGGATTTGGCTATTTCAGCCACAAACATTGCTGACAGGTGTATAAAATCGAGCACACAGCCATGCAATCTCAATAGAAAAACATTGGCAGTAGAATGGCCTTACTGAAGAGCTCAGTGACTTTCAACGTGGCACCGTCATAGGATGCCACCTTTCCAACAAGTCAGTTCGTCAAGTTTCTGCCCTAGTAGAGCTTCCCCGGTCAACTGTAAGTGCTGTTATTGTGAAGTGGTAACGTGTAGGCGCAACAACGGCTCAGCTGCGAAGTGGTAGGCCACACAAGCTCACAGAACGGGATCAGTGAAGCAAGTAGTGCGTAAAAAATGTCTGTATTCGGTTGCAATACGCACTACCGAGTTCCAAACTGCCTCTGGAAGCAACGTCAGCACAATAACTGTTCGTCGGGATCTTCATGAAATGGGTTTCCATGGTCGAGCAGCCGCACACAAGCCTAAGATCACCATGCACAGAGCCCTGACAACCGCATCGATCACATTTGGGATGAATTGGAACACCGACTGCGAGCCAGGCCTAATCGCCCAACATCAGTGCCCGACCTCACTAATGCTCTTGTGGCTGAATGGAAGCAAGTCCCGGCAGCAATGTTCCAACATCTAGTGGAAAGCCTTCCCAGAAGAGTGGAGGCTGTTATAGCAGCAAAGGGGGACCAACTCCATATTAATGCCCATGATTTTGGAGTGAGATGTTCAACGAGCACTTTTGGACATGTAGTGTACATTTCTCAATTGATTTAGTGGTAATGACCTCCATTTGATCCATACTGCAAATCATCTATTTTCTATGACAAAAGCTTTTATATATTAAATAGGGTTTATTTGAAATATTTTCATAGTTCCTTACTCATGATGGTTCATTTGTGTGTACCCCTTTAAGAGCGTCTCACGAATCTGCGGCAGAAGGAAAAGAAATGTAACTCCAGTAAAATAAGTATTTTTGGGGGGCTAAAGAGGAACGGTTTTCTGCATTTAAAGGTGTAACCACGGACACAAAGGCATGCTCCCTTTGTTTCTATGGCAGAGGCTGTGGTATACTGTAGCTAATCCAAGAGCCATATATTAATAAATAAATGACTGGCTAAACTTGCCTGTGCTAATGGTTTTCACAGACAAAGTAAAATGATACAAATTACTTTGCTGGTGATGTGCACCCCTCAAACAGCCGGAGCGCATTGGACTTGAAACAACCACACAGATATAACCATGTGCCATTTAATGTTTATCTGACCGAGGATTAGAGTTGATCCGAGTCTGACCTCACAACGGCAGTCAAGCGCCCAAGCTGAATGGATAAAGTTGGCTAGCTTGCTAGCTACTTCCAAACACAAATGAGAGAACACCTCACTCTGACCATTTTACTGACCGTAGCAGAGCTGGTTGGACTGTTTTCATGTTATCTAGAGCGTTAGTGACTGTAACTGTGGTGCTAGCAACAATTTAAAGGACATTTACGAGTCCAAGTAAAGTGACACAGGATGGTCATAATGCTTTATGACAGTCATCAAGTGTATTCTCTACAAGTTATTTGAAATATGAATGTAAAGAATTCATTACAACAACAACAACAACAACAACAACAACAACAACAAAGGACTTAAGAAACAAACTTTCAAACAGAAGTAAACTGCTTGGCAGGGAAAAAACACTTTTGAATAAATTATGCAATATATGTCAGAAGAGGTGTAAATATATGGGTCAGGACAGTGTTATGACCATATTATGACAGATTCTGAGAAGTTATGTCAGCTTTTATGACATCATGACATGGTTATGACCTTGTCATAACGTGTTATGACGCTGGGTGTCAAGTGAAGTGTTACCAAAAATTCTTAGGCAGGCCGTCTAGTGGTAATTTTCATATTGGAAAAACAGTTTTAGTGTCAACTTAAATGACCAAAACCAGATAAAATATATATATTTTTAAATAATACCATCTGAGAAGTCAAGGAGAATCGAAAAAACTGTGTATTCAGGGCACATGCCAGTTGATTTTGTTATAATGTTTGAGCAGAGGAACACAGCATTAGCCATGGCAAAATGCATAGAATTGCAGAAAACAGTCAAATTGTCTCTACGCTGCCAAAATACTTTTACCTTTCTAGCTAAAATACTATGTTAGAGTTTATAATTCCTCTTTCAATGAACTGTGGGGAGGTCAAAATCGATGAATTTTAAAATGTTGATTGCTTCTACTTTCCATTCACCTGATAAGACAAGACGTGATTTATTGATTTATTGCTAACATATGATGGGGGTCGCCGGTTTGCCTTGGCGGTGGTCCCTGGGCAAGAAAAGTTTGAAAACCCCTTACCTAGGGAACCACTCACACTGACCATCGCCTAGGTAACCACTCACACTGACCGACGCCTAGGAAACCACTCACACTGACCATCACCTAGGTAATCAAGGTCAAGGCTCAGCTGTGGGATGTGTCCTTGAACACATTTAACTTCCCCTCTTCTCCCCAGACGTTTATTCCGCCCAATGCAGAGGCTCTGTTGAGACTGAGCTTTGAGCGGATTGGCCGGCTGAAGTACAAAGACGGGTTGAACCTACAGAGCCCTCGGGTTGGCTGGTTCGCACTGGTTGGCTCCTCCCTCCATGCCTACCTAGAGGACAGTGAGGAAGAGGAGGAGATACACCTACGCAAACTACAGGAGCTCTGTGAGTACAAACACACACACTTCTTCTATCCTTGTGGGGACCTAAAATGTATTTCCATTTAAAATCCTATTTTCCCTAACCATAGCCTCTAACCTTAACCCCTAAACCTAAACCTAAAGCCTAAACCTAATTCTAACTCTAACCCTAATTGTAACCCTAACCCTAAATCTAACCCTTAAGCTTAAAATAGCCTTTGTCCTCATGGGGATGTGAGAATGGTGTCCCCACGAGGGAGAATTTTACTTGTTTTACTATCCTTATAAGGACAATTGGGGATTTCAGGTCCCCACAAGGTCAGAAGAACAAGACCACACACACACACACACACACACACACACACACACACACACACACACACACACACACACACACACTGTTTGTACCACCATTACATTAAATTGTTCCATATGTGTGTTTGTCACAGCGATCCAGCAGGAGAATGAGGTGCTGGTTCTGGTGGAGAGAGGCAGGTGAGAGGATAGTGCTGCCATATTGCCTCTGACTTTCTAACAACACTTATGTTTACTTTCTGTTTGTTGTTTGTTCAGGGGAATGGAAGAGTTGAAACAGGACTGAATAGGAGGCTAAATGAGCACTATTATATTGACCCACTAAAGAGGTTTGAAATTCTACTATCTTCCCTCTCCCCCTTCCTGTTATCCCCACTCTCCCTCCCTCCTTCCTCTGCCTCTCCCTCTCATTATTCCTACCACCCCTCTCTCCATGCCTCCCTCCCCCCTCCCTCCAGGACTCTGTACATCGAGGGGGAGAGGAAGCTTGACTTCCAGGGTTGGTGTGTGTCCATCCAGAGAGCAGCAGGCAGTGCAGGAGACTCTCTTAGTCAGCAGCAACTAACTGAGACTGACATCCCTGTTATAGTGGACCGCTGCATTGACTACATCACACAGTGCGGTAAGAGTGTGTAGCTGTGTGTGTAGCTGTGTGTGTGTGTTGCCTCGTGACTGTAATAGCGGGAGTTCTGGCTCACAGAGAGAGAGAAGCAAAGGACAACAAATCAGCACTGTTCTCTCTCTCTCTGTCTGTCTCTGTCTCTGTCTCTCTCTCTGTCTGTCTCTCTGTCTCTCAACTTTATTGGCATGGGAAACGTATGTTAACATTGCCAAAGCAAGTGAAGTAGATAGTAAACAAAAGTGAAATAAACAATAAATATTAACAGTAAACATTACACTCAGAAGTTCTAAAAGAATAAAGACATTTCAAATGTCATATTATGTATATATACAGTGTTGTAACAATGTGCAAATAGTTAAAGTACAAATGGGAAAATAAATAAACATAAATATGGGTTGTATTTACAATGGTGTTTGTTCTTCACTGGTTGCCCTTTTCTTGTGGCAACAGGTCACAAATCTTGCAGCTGTGATGGCACACTGTGGTTTTTCACCCAGTAGATAAGGGAGTTTATCAAAATTGGGTTTGTTTTCGAATTCTTTGTGGATCGCTGTAATCTGAGGGAAATATGTGTCTCTAATATGGTCATACATTTGGCAGGAGGTTAGGAAGTGCAGCTCAGTTTCCACCTCATTTTGTGGGCAGTGTGCACATAGCCTGTCTTCTCTTGAGTGCCAGGTCTGCCTACGGCGGCCTTTCTCAATAGCAAGGCTATGCTCACTGAGTCTGTACATAGATTAAGCTTTCCTTAGCTTTGGGTCAGTCACAGTGGTCAGGTATTCTGCCGCTGTGTACTCTCTGTTTAGGGCCAGATAGCATTCTAGTTTGCTCTGTTTTTTTGTTAATTCTTTACAATGTGTCAAGTAATTCTCTTTTTGTTTTCTCATGATTTGGTTGGGTCTAATTGTGTTATTGTTGTTGTCCTGGGGCTCTGTGGGGTCTGTTTGTGTTTGTGAACAGAGCCCCAGGACCAGCTTATTTAGGGGACTCTTCTCCAAGTTCATCTCACTTTAGGTGATGGCTTTGTTATGGAAGGTTTGGGAATCGCTTCCTTTTAAGTGGTTATAGAATTTAACGGCTCTAATCTGGATTTTGATAATTAGCGGGTATCGGCCTAATTCTGCTCTGCATGCATTATTTGGGTTCTATAACTGATTCAAGTATTTTTAGCCAGATCCTAATTGGTATGTCGAATTTTATGTTCCTTTTGATGGCATAGAAGGCCCTTCTTGCCTTGTCTCTCAGATCGTTCACAGCTTTGTGGAAGTTACCTGTGGCGCTGATGTTTAGGCCGAGGTATGTATAGTTTTTTGTGTGCTCTAGGGCAACAGTGTCTAGATGGAATTTGTATTTGTGGTCCTGGCAACTGGACCTTTTTTGGAACACCATTATTTTTGTCTTACTGAGATTTACTGTCAGGGCCCAGGTCTGACAGAATCTGTGCAGAAAATCTAGGTGCTGCTGTAGGCCCTCCTTGGTTGGTGACAGAAGCACCAGATCATCAGCAAACTGTAGACATTTGACTTCAGATTTTAGTAGGGTGAGGTCAGGTGCTGCAGACTGTTCGTTCTGTCTGTCTGTCTGTCTGTCTGTCTGCCTGTCTGTCTGTCTCTCTGTCTCTCTGTCTGTCTGTGTCTCTCTGTCTGTCTGTGTCTCTCTGTCTCTGTCTGTCTGTCTGTGTCTCTCTGTCTCTGTCTGTCTGTCTCTGTCTCTCGCTCTCTCTGTCTCTCGCTCTCTCTGTCTCTCTCTTTCTGTCTCTGTCTCACTCTGTCTCTCTCTCTCTCAATTCAATTCAATTCAATTCAAGGGGGATTTATTGGCATGGGAAACATATGTTTACATTGCCAAAGCAAGTGAAATAGATAAACAAAAGTGAAATAAACAATAAAAAGTGAACAGTAAATAGTACTCTCTCACTCTCTCATTCAGGATTTTATGTTAGCCTTCGCTGACTCATTCAAGGGGACTTTTCATGTATTTCTATCATACAATCAACTACCTGTTTGAAAGAGCACCTCACTCATGTCTAATCTTTCTATGCATTTCTTACAACACCCTGACACACACACACACACACACATACATACACACACACACACACACACACACACACACACACACACACACACACACACACACACACACACACACACACACGCATACACACACGCATACACACACACACACACACATACATACATACATGCATACACACGTGACGAGTCAACAGTGGTTGGCTGGTTAATGAGCGTTAGCTCGACCATGTTACCTGCTCGTTAGCCAGAGTCAAAGGTGACACAGTGTGGGCTCATCGTCATGGCAACACCTGTAGCATTTTATTGTGATCTGTGTCGTTCATCTTCGTTTCATAACAGCTCAGTGCGTAGGCAGAGTGAGAGAATATCTGTGTGTGTGTCTGTGTGTGTGTTGTACGTGCGTTTATGAATGTAAGTGTGAACAACTGTGAGGATGTTTTCATAGCCTGAATGCTGTTTCACGTCTATCTCTATAACTACCCCCCTCTTCCTCTCTGTCCATCTCTCTCGCTCGCTCGCTCTCTCTCTCTCTCTCTCTCTCTCTCTCTCTCTCTCTCTCTCTCTGTGTCCATCTCTCGCTCTCTCTCTCTGTCCATCTCTCGCTCTCTCTCTCTGTCCATCTCTCACTCTCTCTGTCCATCTCTCACTCTCTCTCTCTGTGGTGGATGACTGATAGATTGCTGTATCATGTGATGAGGCCTGTATGTGTAGGTGAGTTGTGTGTGAATCAGCAAGGTTGTTTTGAAGGGGGAATCTGTGTAAATGTCACTCCAGGAGCGAGACACACACACAGACACACACACATATGCATGCACGCACCCATGCACCTGCGCAAACACACAGTCACACACACTTCTTTCACCCACTGACTCTCTTGCTATCTCTCTTTCTCTTATGTAGTCTGAGTGTGTGTGTGTGTGTGTGTGTGTTAGTGGTGCGCAGGTCAGCTGTTTGTCCACCCGCAACCGCCCCACTATATGTGATAAAGTGAAAATCTGAGGCCAGCACCTAACCCTAACCCGCAAATATAGAAAATGCGCTATAGGCTACGATTTTTTGGCAGGGGGTGCAGGATTTTGTTTTGCCAGATTTAGATACGTTTCTGCTTATTATTTATTTATTTATTTATTTATTTATTTATTTATTATTTAACCTTTATTTAACTAGGCAAGTCAGTTAAGAACAAATTCTTATTTACAATGACGGCCTACTTAGTGGGGGTTGGGCCTGTTGCTCTGCTCACGGCCTGGGCATATGTCCTGCTGTCATGTTGAGTTCCTTGCTGCAGGGGCGGGAGTCATGGGGTGGGCAGAAGGGGCATAGGTCTGATATGAGGGGGCCTATATAGGGTGTTGCCAGGGTTTGCTTGGGGTAGTCTTAGCTGGTTGGGGTGTGGCTGGTGATGCTGTGGTCTGGGTGTAGGTCCTCTTGGCGTGGGTTCTCTTGGTGCAGGACCTTCGGGAGAGGGTCTTGCAGGTCTGGGAGGGTGTCTCGTTGGTCTGGGCGGGGTGTCCGTTGCTCTGTTGCTCCTGTGTGAGGTGCTGGGGCTGCATTTGAGGGTGACATTCTTCAGGCTCCTGGCAAAAGTTGGGATTGCTGCCTTGTAGAGGTGGACCTGGTTGTAAAGGCAGTTCAAGTCCAGGTTAGAGTGGTGGGCCAGTTAGACATTAGGTTTTGAGGCACAGTCCCGGGAAATGCTTGCATTCACCTGCTGGATGGTGGCAGGGTGAAAGTATTTTTGTAGTAGCAGGGTGGACATGACCACTTCTGCATTGGGGAAAGTGGAAGAAGCTTTTTCAATCACTCCCTTGAGTGCTGTGGCCACCCTTTCCTGCTGGGCCCTCAGGTCATTTGTGCACCTGTGAATTATGATGTGGCTGGGGGACCCTAGTCTATCCTCTGACAACAGCTCCAGGGCATGCCTAGTGTTTTGGCACCAGAGTTTATCCACTTTGTGTTTGGGAAGAAGTTTTATCCTCTTGAATGTATTTGCCATTTGAGTCTCTCTCTCTCGCTCTCTCTCGCTCTCTCTCTCTCTCTCTCGCTCTCTCTGTGTCTCTCTCTCTCTCTCTTTCTGCCTCTCTCTCTCTCTGGCTCTCTCTCTCTCTCTCTCTCTCCCCCATGTCATGTGTTAACTTCTCTCTCTCTCTCTCTCTCTCTCTCTCTCTCTCTCTCTCTCTCTCTCTCTCTCTCCCCCTCCAAGGTCATGTGTTAACTTCTCCTCTCTCTCTTTCTCCCTGTAGTTTCTATCCTATTGTGACTGACTTAGTGACTCACTGGTCTTACTGGAGATAAGGCTGTTCCTGTTGGGTTCTGGGTAGTTTCTCTTGTTTCCTGGTTGGAATGTTAGGCTGCGTTTCAAACTCAAAGTAGACAGCCCTCGGCCCTAAACCCTCAGCCCTTGAATGACGTTTTACATTGTCACATCCGAGTGTACCTTAAATGTCCCTTGCCCAATTGAGGGAGAGTGATGATTGGATAGGCAACGTCCTTGGTGGAAATCTTAAAGTTAAGCTTAAAAACAACCAACCTAAAGCTATTAATGTACCTAGTAAGCTAACGTATCTAGCTAGCACTCCTGTCAGGTAGCTAGCTACAGTTACCCATAGCTGGCTAGCTAGTTTTATAGTTTGGACATTTATTCCAATAAATGTAAGAATTCCCCAAAAAAATTATGAATCTAGCTACGTTTTATAGGCTCCTCACTACGAGACTAAGCCAATTTGCCAACGCTAAAATCAATGTCTATATATACTTTTTAGCAAGCTAGCTTCATACTTTTTTCTGACATGCAAAAAATGCAGCCTTGTTGATTACATTTGACACTTCGTGGCCACCAGAGTTTGACATGTGACTACAGTTTGCATTGAATTGTGGGTCATATCAACCCCACAAGTGACCAAAGTTGTTGGACCGCAATCAAACTGTATCCGGTTTCGACAGGGATTCTCCCGAAGGAAAGTGGCTAGCGCAAGGGCTGAGGGGGTAAAAATAATGTGTTTGGACTGCAGCCTTAGTCTCCTATTCCGTTCTGGGCTCTGATTGGCTGCTGCTCTGACCTCTGAACTCTGACAGTTTTGGTTGGTCAGTAAGAGAAGGGGGAGAATTCAAACACTGTGGACCATGTCACTGACTGTGGTGGAGGAGTATGTGTTGTGAAGTGTGTGTATATTAATGTGTGTGTGAGTTTTAATCTGTGTGTGTGTCTGTGTGTGTCGTAGGTCTGACGTCTGAGGGTATCTACCGTAAGAGCGGTGTGAACAGTCACGTGGCAGCACTGTGCGAGGCGTTTCGGCGTGATGCTCGTAGCGTGCGTCTGAAGGAGGGGGAGCACCAGGTGGACGACGTGTCTAACACACTGAAACGCTTCTTCAGAGAGTCTGGAGAGGGACTGTTCCCCATAGAGGCCGCTAGCGCATGGCTCAGTACACCTGGTGAGACCTGCACCCTAGCACCCTACCCCCTGCACCCTACACCCTATATCCTACACCCTAACCCCAACACCCTACGCCCACTCTACAATAGGGGTGAGGTACTATATAGCAGAGGTGTATTCACTAAGAAACCAAGCGGGACCTACCTGAATTTAAAAAACGTTTTGCTATGATATGCTACGGTGTGCACTAATGAATATACCTCAGGTGTTTGTGTCCCACTGACTCTCTGGTCTCTTGTGTGTGTGTGTGTGTGTGTGTGTGTGTGTGTGTGTTGTCTGCAGTGGTCCCAGAGGAGAGCAGGAAGATCTCTCAGTACCAGCTGCTGCTGAGCCGCCTGCCCAGAGTCAACAAGGCCACGCTACGAGCCCTGGTCAACCACCTCTACTGGTGAGACACACACAAACACACACACACACACACACACACACAACTCCGCTCAGAATGTAACGCTGTGTGTGTTGTCCACAGTGTGCAGCGGTTTGCAGAGCTGAACCAGATGAATCTCCATAACCTAGCGATAGTATTTGGCCCAACACTGTTCCAGAGCGATGGGAAGGACTACACAGCCGGCCGCGTCGTAGAGGAACTCATAGAGCATTACACAGACGTCTTTGAGGTCAGAGACACTGTTAATGCTAACCCCTGACCCCTAACCTCATAGAGTATTACACAGACGTCTTTGAGGTCAGAGACACTGTTAATGCTAACCCCTGACCCCTAACCTCATAGAGTATTACACAGATGTCTTTGAGGTCAGAGACACTGTTAACGCTAACCCCTGACCCCTAACCTCGTAGAGTATTACACAGACGTCTTTGAGGTCAGAGACACTGTTAATGCTAACCCCTGACCCCTAACCTCATAGAGTATTACACAGACATCTTTGAGGTCAGAGACACTGTTAATGCTAACCCTGACCCCCTAACCTCATAGAGTATTACACAGACGTCTTTGAGGTCAGAGACACTGTTAACGCTAACCCCTGACCCCTAACCTCATAGAGTATTACACAGACATCTTTGAGGTCAGAGACACTGTTAATGCTAACCCCTGACCCCTAACCTCATAGAGTATTACACAGACGTCTTTGAGGTCAGAGACACTGTTAATGCTAACCCCTGACCCCTAACCTCATAGAGTATTACGCAGACATCTTTGAGGTCAGAGACACTGTTAATGCTAACCCCTGACCCCTAACCTCATAGAGCATTACGCAGACGTCTTTGTGGTCAGAGACACTGTTAATGATAACCCCTGACCCCTAACCTCGTAGAGGTGGCAGGTAGCTTAGCGATTAAAAGCATTGAGCCTGTAACCGAAAGGTCGCTGGTTCGATACCCCGAGCCGACTAGGACAGCAGAGTCACTGACCACCTTCCGGAGACATTTCAAACCCTACCTCTTTAAGGAATACCTGGAATAGTATAAAGTAGTCCTTCTACCCCCCCATCAAAAAAAAGAGTGGTAGTCCCACTTGCTATCATAAGTTGAATGCACCAATTTGTAAGTCGCTCTGGATAAGAGCGTCTGCTATATGATGTAAATGTGAAAAATCTGTCTGTGCCCTTGAGCAAGGTACTTAACCCTAATTGCTCCTGTAAGTCGCTGTGGATAAGAGAGTCTGCTAAATGACTAACATGCAAATCTAATAGTAGCACTACTCTGTCAGGGTGGAGGGTGAAGTTGCCCATAGATGCTGATCATGGGTCAGTTTTGCATTTCCCCCAACTAATGGTTAAGGTTAGGATTTGGGAAGGGGAAGGTGATCCGAGACCTGTAGCTAATGGAAACCTAGGCTCACTCTGTCGTCTTTGAGGTTAGGCAGACCGAGATGGCGTAGCAGTGCGGTCGTGTACTCCTGTGTGTCCGTGTAAATAGCCTGTTTTTTTTTTTTTTTTTGTCTTTTGTTGTATATATTCCCCTATCACACTTTTCATCCTTCTACTAAATATACTTTCCTGCAACCCGCCTCACTCAATGTGGAACGGATTCTATTATTTACTTACCTTTTATCTAGAATCTCCAGTTGAAACTAGCTAGCCTGCTAACTAGCTACTTGCTATTAGCCACCGTTAGCGGTTTTCACCCAGAACATCGGATTTTCTGCCGGAATAACTGAATCACTGGACCTTAACACCGGATCGCAACCAGCCATCCGCAACCGAATGGAAGTTGCTGTTGGCTAATCACCACTGCCCCCGAAGCAAGCACCAGTTAGCCTTGAGATAGCCTTGAGCCAGGCCCATATCCCGGCTATCTACCTCTCTGTCTACCGGACGGGAGTAGCCAGCTAACTAGCTACTTGCTATTAGCCACCGTTAGCGGGTTTTTTCACCATTGTCAGTGGCCTGCACTACCTACCAGCCAGCTCTAGCCTGGACTATTATCGGCCAGTCTGCACAGCGCGTTATCGACCCAGAACATATCGGATCTTCTGCCGGAATCACTGAATCACTGGACCTTTAACACCGGATCATCGCAACTAGCTAGCTGCAACCGAATGGATGTTGTGGTTGGCTAATCAGCCTTGATTTAGCCTTGAGTCAGGCCCATCTCCCGGCTATCTACCTCTCTGTCAACCGGACGGGACCTCCTAGTGTCGACACGGAGCCCCGCCGATCCATCGCGACTGGTCTGCCGATGTAATCGTCTGTGGTTTCCACAGGCTTCCCCTTGCGACGACCACGAAGATCCGGCCCGCTAGCACACGCAATTCAACAGCCATGCTTCCTGATCGCCTGTGCTGTAGCACCAATTCGAACTGCTCTCGGACTCGCATTGCTGTTCACTGGACCTTATGATCACTCAGCTGCACAGCTGATGCCTGCTGGACTGTTCCTTTACACGGTACCCTGTCCTGTTTATCTGTTTAGCCTCAGCCCAAACTTTCGTCACCATTACCAGTTGTTGTCTTAGCTCTCTCGAATAACACCTGTGATTGCTTTATGCCTCTCTCCCATGTCAATATGCCTTGCCTATTGCTGTTCCAGTTAGTTCTTATTATACAATTTCACTGTAGAGCCCCAAGTCCCTCTCAAACTGCCTCAAATAGCTCCTTTGTTCCACCCCCCATACACGCGGAGACCGGCTCAATCGGTGCCTCCAGTGATGCTATCTCTTTCAGTGTTACCCAACGCTTAGGTTTACCTCCATTGTACTCATATCCTTCCATATCCTTGTCTGTACATAATGCCCTGAATCTATTCTACAACGCCCGGAAATCTGCACCTTTTATTCTCTGTACCCAACGCACTAGAAGACCAGTTCTTAAAGCCTTTAGCCGTATCCTTATTCTAGTCCTCCTCTGTTCCTCTGGTGATGTAGAGGTTAACCCAGGCCCTGCAGCCCCCAGTATCACTCCTACTCCCCAGGCGCTATCATTTGTTGATTTCTGTAACCGTAAAAGCCTTGGCTTTTTGCATGTTAACATCAGAAGCCTCCTTCCTAAGTTTGAGTTATTCACTGCGTTAGCACACTCCGCCAACCCTGATGTTCTAGCAGTGTCTGAATCATGGCTTAGGAAGGCCACCAAAAATTCAGAAATGTCCATCCCCAACTACAACATTTTCCGTCTAGATAGAACTGCCAAAGGGGGTGGAGTTGCAAACTACTGTAGAGAGAGCCTGCAGAGCTCCATCATACTATCCCGGTCTGTGCCCAAAAAGTTTTAGCTCCGACTTCTAAAAATCCACCTTTCCAGAAATAAGTCTCTCACTGTTGCTGCTTGCTACAGACCCCCCTCAGCCCCCAGCTGTGCCCTGGACACCATATTTGAATTGATTGCCCCCCATCTATCCTCAGAGTTCGTACTGCTTGGTGACCTAAACTGGGATATGCTTAACACCCCGGCCATCCTCCAATCCAAACTAGATGCCCTCAATCTCACACAAATTATATCAAGGAACCTACCAGGTACAACCCTGAATCCGTAAACATGGGCACCCTCATAGATATCATCCTGACTAACTTATAATAATAATAATATGCCATTTAGCAGACGCTTTTATCCAAAGCGACTTACAGTCATGCATGCATAATTTTTTTTGTATGGGTGGTCCCAGGGATCGAACCCACTACCTTGGCGTTACAAGCGCCGTGCTCTACCAGCTGAGCTACAGAGGACCACTAAATACACCTCCGCTGTCTTTAACCAGGATCTCAGCGATCACTGCCTTATTGCCTGCGTCCGTAACGGGTCCGCGGTCAAACGACCACCCCTCATCACTGTTAAACGCTCCCTAAAACACTTTAGCGAGCAGGCCTTCCTAATTGACCTAGCCCAGGTATCCTGGATGGATATCGATCTCATTCCGTCATTAGAGGATGCCTGGTTGTTCTTTAAAAGTGCTTTCCTCTCAATCTTAAATAAGCATGCCCCATTCAAAAAATTCAGAACTAAGAACAGATATAGCCCCTGGTTCTCCTCAGACTTGACTGCCCTTAACCAGCACAAAAACATCCTGTGGCGTACTGCATTAGCATCGAATAGCCCCCGCGATATGCAACTTTTCAGGGAAGTTAGGAACCAATATACACAAGCAGTTAGGAAAGCAAAGGCTAGCTTTTTCAAACAGAAATGTGCATCCTGTAGCACTAACTCCAAAAAGTTTTGGGACACTGTAAAGTCCATGGAGAATAAGAGCACCTCCTCCCAGCTGCCCACTACACTGAGGCTAGGAAACACTATCACCACCGGTAAATCTACAATAATCGAGAATTTCAACAAGCATTTTGCTACGGCTGGCCATGCTTTCCACCTGGCTACCACTACCCCGGCCACTAGCTCTGCACCCTCCGCTGCAACTTGCCCATGCCCCCCCCCCCTGCGCTTCTCCTTCACACAAATTCAGACAGCTGATGTTCTGAAAGAGCTGCAAAATCTGGACCCCTACAAATCATCTGGGCTAGACAATCTGGACCCTTTCTTTCTAAAATTAGCAGCCGAAATTGTCGCAACCCCTATTACTAGCCTGTTCAACCTCTCTTTCGTAACGTCTGAGATCCCCAGAGATCCCCTCTTCAAAGGGGGTGACACTCCAGATCCAAACTGTTACAGACCTATATCCATCCTGCCCTGCCTTTCGAAAGTTTTTCAAAGCCAAGTTAACAAACAGATCACCGACCATTTCGAATCCCACTGTACCTTCTCCGCTATGCAATCCGTTTTCCGAGCTGGTCATGGGTGCACCTCAGCCACGCTCAAGGTCCTAAACGATATTATAACCGCGATTGATAATAGACAGTACTGTGCAGCCGTCTTCTTCGACCTGGCCAAGGCTTTCGACTCTGTCAACCACCGCATTCTTATTGGCAGACTAAATAGCCTTGTTTTCTCAAATGACTGCCTCGCCTGGTTCACCAACTACTTCTCAGATAGAGTTCAATGTGTCAAATCGGAGGGCCTGTTGTCTGGACCTATGGCAGTCTCTATGGGGGTGCCACAGGGTTCAATTCTCGGCCCGACTCTTTTCTCTGTGTATATCAATGATGTCGCTCTTGCTGCTGGTGACTCTCAGATCCACCTCTACGCAGACGACACCATTTTGTATACATCTGACCCTTCATTGGACACTGTGTTAACAAACCTCCAAACGAGCTTTAATGCCATACAACACTCCTTCCGTAGCCTCCAACTGCTCTTAAACACTAGTAAAACTAAATGCATGCTCTTCAATCGAACGCTGCTGGCACCCGCCCACCCGACTAGAATCAACTACAAATACCTAGGTGTCTGGTTAGACTGTAAACTATCCTTCCAGACTCACATTAAGCATCTCCAATCCAAAGTTAAATCTAGAATCGGCTTCCTATTTCGCAACAAAGCCTCCTTCACTCATGCTGCCAAACATGCCCCCGTTAAACTGACTATCCTACCGATCCTTGACTTCGGCGATGTCATTTACAAAATAGCCTCCAACACTCTACTCAGCAAATTGGATGTAGTCTATCACAGTGCCATCCGTTTTGTCACCAAAGCCCCATATACTACCCACCAGTGTGACCTGTAAGCTCTTGTTGGCTGGTCCTCACTACATATTCGTCGCCAAACCCACTGGCTCCAGGTCATCTATAAATCACTGCTAGGCAAATCCCTGCCTTATCTTAGCTCATTGGTCAGCATAGCAACACCCCCACCCGTAGTATGCGTTCCAGCAGGTATATCTCACTGGTCATCCCCAAAGCCAACACCTCCTTTGGCCGCCATTCCTTCCAGTTATCTGCTGCCAATGACTGGAACGAACTGCAAAAATATCTGAAGCTGGAGACTCTTATCTCCCTCACTAACTTTAAGCATCAGTTGTCAGAGCACCTTACCGATCACTGCACCTGTACACAGCCCATCTGAAATTATCCCACCCAACTACCTCATCCCCATATTGTTATTTATTTTGCTCATTTGCACCCCAGTATCTCTATTTGCACATCATCTCTTGCACATCTATCATTCCAGTGTTAATACTCAATTGTAATTATTTTGCACTATGGCCTATTTATTGCCTTACCTCCATAACTTACTACATTTGCACACACTGTATATATATTTTCTGTTGTATTTTTGACTTTATGTTTTGTTTACCCCATATGTAACTCTGTGTTGTTGTTTTTTATCGCACTGCTTGGCTTTATCTTGGCCAGGTCGCAGTTGTAAATGAGAACTTGTTCTCAACTGGTTTACCTGGTTAAATAAAGGTTAAATAAAAAATACATTTTTAAAAAGGCACTAGCGCTCTTCTCCTGGATATAGATGGACAACTCTGCCCTCTGGTGTTTGGTAGTGATATGGCTGCAGTGTTTGGTAGAGGTATGGCTGCAGTGTGACCTGGTCAGTGGTGTTTCAACCATGGAGTGAGTAGTTACGCTGGTTATACGGTCATGTTGTTGTGTCATGTGGTTGACCGTGTGTGGTTGACCGTGTGTGGTTGACCGTGTGTGGTTGACCGTGTGTGGTTGACAGTGTGTGGTTGACAGTGTGTGGTTGACCGTGTGTGGTTGACCGTGTGTGGTTGACCGTGTGTGGTTGACCGTGTGTGGTTGACCGTGTGTGGTTGACCGTGTGTGGTTGACAGTGTGTGGTTGACAGTGTGTGGTTGACCGTGTGTGGTTGACAGTGTGTGGTTGACCGTGTGTGGTTGTTGCGGTCCAGGTGGATGAACAGCAGCTGAAAAGGCAGCTAGATGAGATCACGGCCATCATTAAAGTCCGAGAGAAGTTGAACCTCAACTCCAGCGTTCCTGTGAGTAATACAGTACACACCCACACACACCTCCTCAACACCAAGGTTTCTGTGAGTCACACAACCTTCTTATATCGTAGTGTTTGCAGTGTTCTGCTGTAACCCAATGTACTTTAACACGTGTGTGTGTGTGTTGTGTGTTGTGTGTTGTGCAGGCGTCGGGGTCAGCAGGTGACTTCATCTGTACAGTGTACCTGGAGGAGAAGAAGGAGACAGCAGAGCAGCATGTCAAGGTGAACTCTCACCTCTGACCTTACCTAACCCTTATGACCTCACCTTTATCCCAATAGGGAAATGAAGAGAGTAAGAAGTGGTCCAGAATCTCACTCCCTCCGCTGCTCTCCCCTCTAGATCCCTGGTTCTATGACGGCTGCAGAGCTGACCTGTGAGATTCTGGATCGGCGGAAGATCCAGGTCCGAGAGAAAGACTACTGGAGCTGCTGGGAGGTCAGCCAGAAGGAGGAGACCGGTGAGTGGAGAGAGATGGGAGGACCAATATACATCTATAATAGAGAGAGAGAGAGAGGGGCCTTCTCAGAATTGCATACTTCTTGCGTCCTCTCTCCTCGCCTCTTTCTCAAAACCATTGGATGAGCTCCCTCCCCTCTGACCTTCTCCTCCAATGGGTTTTGAGAAGGAGGAGAGAGGACACGAGGAGTATGCAATTGAGGAAAGGCCAGAGAGAGAATGACTACTGGAGCTGCTGGGAGAAGGAGGAGACCAGTGAGTGGTGAGAGATGGGAGGACAGATATACTGTATATCTATATATACTGCATATAGAGAGCGAGAGAGAGAGAGGATGAAGGAGAGGTGGGGAAAGAGGTAGGGGATGATGAGGGGATGGTAGAGCTAGGGAGTGGTGATGCTGCTGTTGAGGCTCTGATCTGTTCTGTTTGTCCCCCTATCCCCTCTCAATTCAATACACTTTATTGACATGGCAAAATTACTTACATTGTCAAAGTATACATATAACAAAAATGGTGGGACCAACAGCAATAATAGTAGTAGTGGAAATGGTATTACCATTAACAGTAACTACAACAACAATATTAATGAGAATAACAATACATTAAAGCAATAGTAGTAGACCAGTCTCAACATGACTGAGAAGACACATGACATGGTATGAAAGCTAAAACAAAATCAAAATGGGAAAGATTATTGACATTACATTGCACTTTTCACTGGCTGTCCTCTCTCTCTCTCTCTCTCTCTCTCAGAGCGTCCGTTGCATCATCTGGAGCGTGTGTTACCCATCCTGCACTCTCTGGGTACCGACTCCCACCTGCTGGTCAAAAAACACCTCGCCATGGAGACCATACTCGTCTACCTGGGTACACACACACACACACACACATACACAAGGTTACCGGGTTAAAATGGAAACAACTCAAAGGTTAACAGTTTAGGCATTAATTTCGAGTGGTTAAGGTTAGGGTTATGGAAACAAGTATCATCAAGTATTCTCACGGCTTGCAAGAGCTTTGTGAACTGCAGTGGCGCAGTGGTCTGAGCAGCACACTTCAGCTCCGAGCATCACGAGTTCACTCCCATTGCTCTGCAACTATTTCTATGTTTATTTTGTGAGCACCGAGGAAGGCATATATCGACGTTCAAAGGACCTTTTCAAATGTCTGAAATCAAAGTCTATTTCTAGTGATCAGGCTGCACACAAACAATTTAATTGACTTCTCAACTCTACTATTACTCCTATACTGCCCCCCCATAGCCAGTAAAGTGGATGTGTCCAAGCACGGGATAATGAAGTTCCGGGAGGAGAAGAGCATTCTGGGATTGGGACTGAATACCGGCAGCTTCCACGAGCGCTACTTCATCCTAAGCACTGTCTCCCTCAGGATGTACAAGGAAGTGCGGGTAAGACACACACACACACACACACTCACACTCACACACACACACACACACACACACACACACACACACACACACACACACACACACACACACACACACACACTAAGATTGAAACAGCTAAGCTGTCTGTTTTGTGTCCCTGTAGAGTAATCGTCCAGAGAGGGAATGGCAGGTGAAGAATCTGAGGGTCTATCTAGGCATCAAGAAGAAACTACGACCACCCACCTGGTCAGAACACCTCTCTGTCCCCTCCTCCTGCCTGGTCAGAACACCTCTCTGTCCTCTCCTCCTCCCTGGTCAGAACACCTCTCTGTCCTCTCCTGGTCAGAACACCTCTCTGTCCCCTCCTCCTGCCTGGTCAGAACACCTCTCTGTCCTCTCCTCCTCCCTGGTCAGAACACCTCTCTGTCCTCTCCTCCTGCCTGGTCAGAACACCTCTCTGTCCTCTCCTCCTCCCTGGTCAGAACACCTCTCTGTCCTCTCCTCCTGCCTGGTCAGAACACCTCTCTGTCCCCTCCTCCTCCCTGGTCAGAACACCTCTCTGTCCCCTCCTCCTCCCTGGTCAGAACACCTCTCTGTTCTCTCCTCCTCCCTGGTCAGAACACCTCTCTGTCCCCTCCTCCTCCCTGGTCAGAACACCTCTCTGTCCTCTCCTGGTCAGAACACCTCTCTGTCCTCCTCCCTGGTCAGAACACCTCTCTGTCCTCTCCTCCTCCCTGGTCAGAACACCTCTCTGTCCTCCTCCCTGGTCAGAACACCTCTCTGTCCTCTCCTCCTCCCTGGTCAGAACACCTCTCTGTCCTCTCCTCCTCCCTGGTCAGAACACCTCTCTGTCCCCTCCTCCTCCCTGGTCAGAACACCTCTCTGTCCTCTCCTCCTCCCTGGTCAGAACACCTCTCTGTCCTCTCCTCCTCCCTGGTCAGAACACCTCTCTGTCCTCTCCTGGTCAGAACATCTCTCTGCCCTCTCCTCCTCCCTGGTCAGAACACCTCTCTGTCCTCTCCTGGTCAGAACACCTCTCTGTCCCCTCCTCCTGCCTGGTCAGAACACCTCTCTGTCCTCTCCTCCTCCCTGGTCAGAACACCTCTCTGTCCTCTCCTCCTGCCTGGTCAGAACACCTCTCTGTCCTCTCCTCCTCCCTGGTCAGAACACCTCTCTGTTCTCTCCTCCTGCCTGGTCAGAACACCTCTCTGTTCTCTCCTCCTCCCTGGTCAGAACACCTCTCTGTCCTCTCCTGGTCAGAACACCTCTCTGTCCCCTCCTCCTGCCTGGTCAGAACACCTCTCTGTCCCCTCCTCCTCCCTGGTCAGAACACCTCTCTGTCCTCTCCTCCTGCCTGGTCAGAACACCTCTCTGTCCCCTCCTCCTCCCTGGTCAGAACACCTCTCTGTCCCCTCCTCCTCCCTGGTCAGAACACCTCTCTGTTCTCTCCTCCTCCCTGGTCAGAACACCTCTCTGTCCCCTCCTCCTCCCTGGTCAGAACACCTCTCTGTCCTCTCCTGGTCAGAACACCTCTCTGTCCTCCTCCCTGGTCAGAACACCTCTCTGTCCTCTCCTCCTCCCTGGTCAGAACACCTCTCTGTCCTCCTCCCTGGTCAGAACACCTCTCTGTCCTCTCCTCCTCCCTGGTCAGAACACCTCTCTGTCCTCTCCTCCTCCCTGGTCAGAACACCTCTCTGTCCCCTCCTCCTCCCTGGTCAGAACACCTCTCTGTCCTCTCCTCCTCCCTGGTCAGAACACCTCTCTGTCCTCTCCTGGTCAGAACACCTCTCTGTCCTCTCCTCCTCCCTGGTCAGAACACCTCTCTGTCCTCTCCTGGTCAGAACATCTCTCTGCCCTCTCCTCCTCCCTGGTCAGAACACCTCTCTGTCCTCTCCTCCTCCCTGGTCAGAACACATCTCTGTCCTCTCCTCCTCCCTGGTCAGAACACCTCTCTGTCCTCTCCTCCTCCCTGGTCAGAACACCTCTCTGTCCTCTCCTCCTCCCTGGTCAGAACACCTCTCTGTACTCTCATCCTGAGAGAGAGAGAGAGAGAGAGAGAGAGACTCAATGCTCCTCCACTATCTTAACCGTGACGTTTCCTTCACTCTCTCTCTCTGTAGTTGGGGTCTGACCGTGATGTTTCCTGTCTTTCTCTCTGTAGTTGGGGTCTGACCGTGACGTTTCCTTCACTCTCTCTCTCTGTAGTTGGGGTCTGACCGTGATGTTTCCTGTCTTTCTCTCTGTAGTTGGGGTCTGACCGTGATGTTTCCTATCTCTCTCTCTCTCTCTGTAGTTGGGGTCTGACTGTGATGTTTCCTATCTCTCTCTCTCTCTGTAGTTGGGGTCTGACTGTGATGTTTCCTATCTCTCTCTCTCTCTCTCTCTGTAGTTGGGGTCTGACCGTGATCTATAAAAGTGAAAAACAGGAGAAGCCAGAGAGGCAGCAATGGTGAGTCCCTGAATGTGTGTGTGTATCCTCTGTCTGTGTGTGCTATCCAGTATATCTCTAGGCCTTACTGAGCTACACCAGGGAACAGAGGTCAGCAGTGGATGTATGATGTCAGCAGTGGGGGTATGATATCAGCAGTGGATGTATGATGTCAGCAGTGGGGGTATGATGTCAGCAGTGGGTGTATGATGTCAGCAGTAGGGGTATGATGTCAGCAGTGGGAGTGTGTGGGGGGAGAGAAAGAGGGAGAGAGGGCCTCCCGAGTGACACAGCGGTCTAAGGCACTGTATCGCAGTGCTTGAGGCGTCTCTATAGACCCGGGTTCAATCCCAGGTGGCGCACAATTGGCCCAGCGTCGTCCAGGTTAGCAACTCTCTAGCAACTCCTTGTGGTGGGCCGGGCGCATGCACGCTGACGTCGGTCACCAGCTGTACGGTGTTTCCTACAACACATTGGTGCGGCTGGCGTCCTGGTTAAAGCGAGCGGTGTGTCAAGAAGCAGTGCGGCTTGGCAGGGTTGTGTTCAGGAGGACGCATGGCTCTCGACCTTCGCCTCTCCCGAGTCCATATGGGAGTTGCAACAGAGGGAGGGGGGAGAGAGAGAGAGAGAGAGAGAATCCTAATTATTAGTATGACAGAACAGTGAAGCAGTTGTGTTGAGGGAGACAGAGTAAAGTGTTTGGGGGCATAAAAAAAAACTAAGGGCCTGATGAGCTCCCTGCTGTGAGGAAGAGCGGCCACATGATGTACAGAGCTGTGTGTGTGGTACCTCTATGGCTGTGTGTTCTGTATCAATGTTGTGTAGTTTAGCTGTTAGAGAAAGTGCAGTTGGTGACTCAGTGTGGATCTGGTGACATCATTGCTGAGGTGTGAAACACACTCAACTCTAATCACTGACTATCTTGTTTAAATTAGGACTCACTCTGTGTTGACGCCCAGGGGACTTTCACCAGGCACTGTGTGCGGCGGGTGTGTGAGAGAGGGGAGGCTGGGGGATGGGAATGTGTGTGGGAATGTGCACTAGATCTACCTACCTAAGTCTCTCTCCCTCATCTCTCTCCCTCCTCTCTCTCCCTACTCCCTCTCTCTCCCTCCTCTCTCTCACCCTCTTCTCTCTCTCGCCCTCCTCTCTGTATCTCCCTCCTCTCTCTCTCCCTCCTCTCTCTCCATCTCTCTCTATCTCCCTCCTCTCTCTCTCTCTCTCTCGCCCTCCTCTCTCTCTCCCTCCTTACTCTCTCCCTCCTTTCTCGCTCTCCCTCCTCTCTGTCTCCCTCCTCTCTCTCTCCCCTTCCTCTCTCTCTCCCTCCTCTCTCTCTCCCTCCTCTGTCTCTCCCTCCTGTCTCTCCCTCTTCTCTCTCTCCCTCCTCTCTCTCCCTCCTTTCTATTTCTACCTCCCCTCTCTCTCCCTTCTCTCTCTCTCTCCCTCCTCTCTCTCTCCCTACTCTCTCTTTCCCTCCTTTCTCCCTCTCCCTCCTCTCTCTCTCCCTACTCCCTCTCTCTCCCCCCTCTCTCTCGCCCTCTTCTCTCGCTCGCCCTCCTCTCTGTATCTCCCTCCTCTCTCTCTCTATCTCTCTCTCCCTCCTCTCTCTCTCTCCTGCTACTCTCTCTCTCTGTCTCCCTCCTCTCTCTCTCTCCCTCCTCTCTTGCTCCCTCCTTTCTCTTTCTACCTCCTCTCTCTCTCCCTTCTCTCTCTTTCTCCCTGCTCTCTCTCTCCCTGCTCTCTCTCTCCCTCCTCTCTCTCTCCCTCATCTCTCTCCCTCCTCTCTCTCTCCCTCCTCTCTCTCTCTCCCTCCTCTCTCTCGCCCTCTTCTCTCTCTCACCCTCCTCTCTGTATCTCCCTCCTCTCTCTCTCCCTCCTCTCTCTATATCTCCCTCCTCTCTCTCTCTCCCGCTACTCTCTCTCTCGCCCTCCTCTCTCTCTCGCCCTCCTCTCTCTATCCCTACTCTCTCTCTCCCTCTTTTCTCTCTCTCCCTCCTTTCTCGCTCTCCCTCCTCTCTCTCTCTCCCTCCTCTCTCTCTCCCTCATCTCTCTCCCTCCTCTCTCTCTCCCTCCTCTCTCTCTCTCCCTCCTCTCTCTCTCTCCCTGCTCTCTCTCTCCCTCCTCTCTCTCTCCCTCATCTCTCTCCCTCCTCTCTCTCTCCCTCCTCTCTCTCCCTCCTCTCTCTCGCCCTCTTCTCTCTCTCACCCTCCTCTCTGTATCTCCCTCCTCTCTCTCTCCCTCCTCTCTCTATATCTCCCTCCTCTCTCTCTCTCCCTTCTCTCTCTCTCGCCCTCCTCTCTCTCTCGCCCTCCTCTCTCTATCCCTACTCTCTCTCTCCCTCTTTTCTCTCTCTCCCTCCTTTCTCGCTCTCCCTCCTCTCTCTCTCTCCCTCCTCTCTCTCTCCCTCATCTCTCTCCCTCCTCTCTCTCTCCCTCCTCTCTCTCTCTCCCTCCTCTCTCTCTCTCCCTCCTCTCTCTCGCCCTCTTCTCTCTCTCACCCTCCTCTCTGTATCTCCCTCCTCTCTCTCTCCCTCCTCTCTCTATATCTCCCTCCTCTCTCTCTCCCGCTACTCTCTCTCTCGCCCTCCTCTCTCTCTCGCCCTCCTCTCTCTATCCCTCCTCTCTCTATCCCTACTCTCTCTCTCCCTCTTTTCTCTCTCTCCCTCCTTTCTCACTCTCCCTCCTCTCTCTCGCGCCCTCCTCTCTGTCTCTCTCTCTCTCTGTCTCTCCCTCCGCTCTCTCTCTCTCCCTCCTTTCTCTTTCTACCTCCTCTCTCTCTCTCCCTTCTCTCTTTCTCCCTCCTCTCTCTCTCTCCCTCCTCTCTCTCTCCCTCATATCTCTCTCCCTCATATCTCTCTCCCTACTCTCTCTCTCCCTCCTTTCTCTCTCTCCCTCCTCTCTCTCCCTTCCTCCTCTCTGTGTCTCCCTCCTCTCTCTCTCGCTCATCTCTCTCTCGCTCATCTCTCTCTCTCATCTCTCTCTCCCTCCTTTCTCTCTCTCCCTCCTCTCTCTCTCCTCTCTCTCCCTCCCTCCTCTCTCCCACATCTCTCTCTCATCTCTCTCTCCATAATCTCTCTCTCCCTACTCTGTCTCTCCCTACTCTCTCTTTCCCTCCTTTCTCTCTCTCCCTCCTTTCTCTCTCTCCCTCCTCTCTGTGTCTCCCTCCTCTCTCTCTCCCTCATCGCTCTCTCCCTACTCTCTCTCCCTCCTCTCTCTCTCCCTCATCTCTCTCTCTCTCTCCCTCATCTCTCTCTCTCTCCCTCATCTCCCTCTCCCTCATCTCTCTCTCCCTCATCTCTCTCTCCCTCATCTCTCTCTCCCTACTCTCCCTTCCTCCTTTCTCTATCTCCCTCCTCTCTGTCTCTCCCTCCTCTCTGTCTCTCCCTCCTCTCTGTCTCTCCCTCCTCTCTGTCTCTCCCTCCTCTCTGTCTCTCCCTCCTCTCTGTACCTCCCTCATCTCTCTCCCTACTCTCTATCCTTACTCTCTCTCCCTCTCTCCTTTCTCTCCCTCCCTCCTTTCTCTCTCTCTCTCTCCCTCCTTTCTCTCTCCCTCCTTTCTGTCTCTCCCTCTTCTCTCTCTCCCTCCTCTCTCTCTACCTCTCTGTCTCCCACCTTTCTCTCTCTCCTCTCTTTCTCCCTCATCTCTGTGTCTCCCTCCTCTCTCTCCCTTCCTCCTCTCTCTGTCTCCCTCATGTCTGTCTCTCCCTCCTCTCTCTGTCTCCCTCCTCTCTGTGTCTCCCTCATCTCTCTCCCTACTCTCTCCCTACTCTCTCTCCCTCCTTTCTCTCTCTCCCTCCTTTCTCTCTCCCTCCTTTCTCTCTCTCCCTCTTCTCTCTCTCCCTCCTCTCTCTCTCCCTCCTCTCTGTCTCCCACCTTTCTCTCGCTCCCCTCTCTGTCTCCCTCATCTCCGTGTCTCCCTCCTCTCTCTCCCTTCCTCCTCTCTCTGTCTCCCTCATGTCTATGTCTCCCTCCTCTCTCTCCCTTCCTCCTCTCTCTGTCTCCCTCATGTCTCTGTCTCCCTCATGGCTCTGTCTCCCTCCTCTCTCCCTCTTTCCTCTGTCTCCCTCCTCTGTGTCTCCCTCCTCTCTCTCGCTCCCTCCTCTCTCCCTACTCTCTTTCTGTCTCTCTCTCTCTCTCTCTCTCTCTCTCTCTCTCTCTCTCTCTCTCTCTCTCTCTGTCTCTCTCTCTCTCTCTCTCTCCCCTCCCTGTAGGTATCTGTGTTGTGACACTCAGACAGAGATGAGGGAGTGGTTCTCCACCTTTCTCACTATGCAGGTGAGAGGACACATACTGCTGTCTTTCACACTGGTTATTATGGTTCACTGTTCTGTCTGTCACATGAATAATTAAGATCATTTTGGAATAAAGGTCATAGTATAATTTCCTCCTTCTCTCTCTCTCTCTCTTTCTATCCCCCCTCTCCCTCTCTCTCACTCTATCCCCCATCTCTCTCTCTCTCTCTTCCCCCTCTCTCTCTCTATTCCCCCTCTCTCTATCCCCCTCTCCCCGCACTCTCTCTCTATCCGCCCTCTCTCCCTCTCTCTCCCTCTCCTTCCCTCTCTCTCCCTCTCCTTCCCTCTCTCTCTCTATCCCCCCTCTCCCTGCCTCTCTCTATCCCCCCCTCTCTCTCTCGCTCTCTCGCTCTCTCTCTATCACCCCTCTCTCTATCCCCCCTCTCCCCCTTTTCTCTCACTCCCCCTCTCTCCCTCTCTCCACCCTCTCCTTCTCTCTCCTCCTCTCTCTCCTGCTCTCTCCCTCTATCTCTCGCTCTCTCTCCCTCTCTCCCCCATCTCTCTCCCTCTCTCTCTCTATCCCCCTCTCTCCCCCCCTCTCTCCCCCTCTATCCCCCCCTCTCTCTTCCTCTATCCCCCCCTCTTTCTCTCTCTCTCTCTCTCGCTCTTCTCTCTCTCTCCCCCCCTCTCAGTATGACGGTAACGTGTGGCCAGCGGATGCAGTACAAAGACGTGTGACCCGTGCATTGCCGGTGGATACGCGTCATGGTAATGTGGCGTTGATTCCGTTGCGTGGCAGCGAGAATGAGATGCGGAACAGCGTTGCAGCTTTCACCACCGACCCGCTTGGCGTGAGTCAATCCTCCAATCACTGGGGCCAATCCAAGTTTGTGGGCCTATCAGAGACCTCCATGCTGACACAGCCACCCCCAGCCCTGTCCTGAGTCCAATGATGCAGTGTGTGTGTGTGTGTGTGTGTGGTCAGGAGGGGGGCGGAGTCGAAGCTGTGGTCAGGATGGATAACCTCTGAACTCTGATTAACCCTGATTACGCTCATCGCAGCCCCTACACTCACGTGCACGCGCGCACACACAATTGCAAAAACATACATATATACACACACACACACACAGGGGTCTGTGATGGCGCTGAGATTATGCATTGAGCTTTTTTTCTTTATCAGCTGGGTGCTGTGTGTGTGTGTTGGTGTTCTGGGTGTGTGTGTGTGTGTTGGTGTTCTGGGTGGGTGTGTGTGTGTGTGTGTTGGTGTTCTGGGTTTGTGTGTGTGTGTTGGTGTTCTGTGTGTGTGTGTGTGTGTGTTGGTGTTCTGGGTGGGTGTGTGTGTGTTGGTGTTCTGGGTGGGTGTGTGTGTGTGTGTGTTGGTGTTCTGGGTGTGTGTTGGTGTTGGTGTTCTGGGTGTGTGTTGGTGTTCTGGGTGGGTGGGTGTGTGTGTGTGTGTGGTGTTCTGGGTGGGTGGGTGGGTGTGTGTGTGGTTGTTCTGGGTGGGTGTGTGTGTGTTGGTGTTCTGGGTGGGTGTGGGTGTGTGTGTGTGTTGGTGTTCTGGGTTGGTGTGTGTGTGTGTTGGTGTTCTGGGTATAGTGATCATATATTTAAGCAATAAGGCACGAGGTGGTGTGGTATATGGCCAATATACCATGGCTAAGGGCTGTTCTTAGGCACGACGCAACGCCCTTAGCCGTGGTATATTGGCCATATACCACAAACCCAGAGGTGCCTTATTGCTATTATAAGCTAGTTACCAACGTAATTAGAGCAGTAAAAATACATGTTTTGTCATAGCCGTGGTATACAGTCTGATATACCACATCTGTCAGCCAATCAGCATTCAGGGCTCGAACCACCCAGATTATAATGTGTTTTCTACGTGTCCATCTGACCCTGAGCTGTGATGTGTGTATGCTTGCTGTGGTCAGGTAGTTAGTTTGTCTGTGTCTTGGCTGAATGCAAACACAGGATGATGAATCCATATAGAACACTGACTATGTGTGACATAGCTGTTAGCACTCACCATTACCCATGACAGAGTTCATGTCAGCCAGTCTGAATGAATGAATCTCTCTCTCCCTCTACCCCCCTTTCTCTCTCTCTCTCTCTCTCTCTCTCTCTCTCTCTCTCTCTCTCTCTCTCTCTCTCTCTCTCTCTCTCTCTCTCTCTCTCTCTCTCTCTCTCTCTCTCTCTCTCTCTCTCTCACCTTACACCCCTCACCCTCTCTCTCTATCCCTCTTTCTCTCTATCTCTCTCTCTCTCTCAGCTCTTTAGAGATTTCTGATAATGGGACCAGACAAGGTGAGACGTCATTATCTAATGTTTGTACGTGTGTAAGAGTGTGTGTGCAATTATCTAATTGTCCGTGTGTGTTTCATAGGGGAGAGACCACCAGCTATAGAACCCACAAACTCTTCAGAACATTCCAGTAACGACACCCCCCCCACACACACACACACACACACCTGTGCCTATGAACTGGACCTCTAAGCAGGGGCAGCAGGTGTGTCATGAGGATAGAGAGACTATGTCACCACAGTTCCTTTTTAGAACTGCAGTGCACCCTGGGATACATGGAGGACCTGGAAGATGCTCCTGGTATAGACTGAGAGAGGGACAGACAGAGAACACAGGCGGTTACTGGAGCAGCCTGACAGAGCACAGACTGTGTCTCTCTGAGAAGCCTGGAGAACCTCTGACAGTTGGGAGATAATGGAATGATCTTCACTGGCAATCCAGCCTTCACTGTCCCCATATGGCCCACAATAACTCTATCGCCTCTCTGTTTTGAACTTTCCTCCACCTGTACCCTCATCTCGTCACC
Source organism: Coregonus clupeaformis (assembly GCF_020615455.1). NCBI lineage: Eukaryota > Metazoa > Chordata > Actinopteri > Salmoniformes > Salmonidae > Coregonus > Coregonus clupeaformis. Next base: position 28,170,998 of record NC_059196.1, on the reverse strand, counting down.
CTCACCTCTCTCCCCCTCTCTTAAAGACTCCCCCATCTATAAATTGTTCACCCCATCTCTCCCCAGTGTTCTCCCTCCCTGTTTTATAGACTGTGTAATTATTTATTTCTCCAGCAGAGGGAGCAGCATATGAACGTAAGGGGGGACTCTCTCCATATAGAAATAGTATCATTTATGTAGGTAAAAGGTTAAAATATTATGATATTTCAGACAACCATGACCATCATTCGACATTAAGTTGGTTCCACTAGTCAAGTGGGAGCCATAGGGATGTGTGTGTCCAAGTTCACTTATGTAGTGACATCATTACTCCCAACTCTAGGCTCTACCTGTACACACACACACACACACACACACACTGGCCCTCATAACTGTTTTTGGGCACTGTCCTTCAGCCCAAGGAAAGAACTGATCACTCTGTTTACCGTTTGACTAAGACTGTTCTGTCCTTTCTGTCTGGTACTCTGTACACTTTAATAAACACATTTCAGCCAGAACTTTGTGTGTAATCTAGATTCCTAGCTCAGTGATGATATGTGGAGGAGTCCGTGAGGAAAGCATTAAACACCTAACCGTGTGGTTGAACCAGCCTGATCTCGTGAGCTCACATTCTGTATCAATTCAGTAAAAACAAAACGTGAGCACAGCGGTAAGTCTGGTTTCACAAGGCTAGTGTGACTGACTGGTCAAAAATGTTCTACTGTTCTGGGGATGCAACAAAAAGCACAAGTAGTATATTCTCATCAATGTCAACATAAAAACTCTCAATCATCATATTAAAATGTTTTAACCTGCCTCTGTCTTATAAATGTGTATTTAAGTAACTTTTATAAATTCAGATAGTAACTGTAGGTATGAATTTTTATAAAGTCAATGTTATTTGGATCTGTGTGTGAGACTGTTTGACTGTGTTTGAAAAGACGTAGCATCCTCTGACACTACAACCATTCCATTCTGCCCTCTGCGTCTGTTCTCTGAATGACAACCCAACTGTTTCCATGGTGCCCAACTGCCCGTGGTAGTCTGTTCTCTGAATGACAACCCAACTGTTTCCATGGTGCCCAACTGCCTGTGGTAGTCTGTTCTCTGAATGACAACCCAACTGTTTCCATGGTGCCCAACTGCCCGTGGTAGTCTGTTCTCTGAATGACAACCCAACTGTTTCCATGGTGCCCAACTGACGGGGTAGTCTGTTCTCTGAATGACAACCCAACTGTTTCCATGGTGCCCAACTGACGGGGTAGTCTGTTCTCTGAATGACAACCCAACTGTTTCCATGGTGCCCAACTGCCCGTGGTAGTCTGTTCTCTGAATGATTACCCAACTGTTTCCATGGTGCCAAACTGTCCGTGGAAGTCTGTCTCTGAATGATTACCCAACTATTTCCATGGTGCCAAACTGTCCGTGGTAGTCTGTCTGAATGATTACCCAACTGTTTCCATGGTGCCAAACTGTCCGTGGTAGTCTGTCTGAATGATTACCCAACTGTTTCCATGGTGCCAAACTGTCTGTGGTAGTCTGTCTGAATGATTACCCAACTGTTTCCATGGTGCCAAACTGTCCGTGGTAGTCTGTTCTCTGAATGATTACCCAACTGTTTCCATGGTGCCCAACTGACGGGGTAACTGTCCTTCAGACTGAGTAGCAGAGAAGCTCAACACTTACTGTCACTGATTTGACTCATAACTACTTTATTGAGGAAATGACTGTGATATGTAGTTGTCTCACCTAGCTACAGTGAGGGAAAAAAGTATTTGATCCCCTGCTGATTTTGTACGTTTGCCCACTGACAAAGACATGATCAGTCTATAATTGTAATGGTAGGTTTATTTGAACAGTGAGAGACAGAATAAAAACAAAAAATCCAGAAAGACCCATGTCAAAAGTGTTAGAAATTGATTTGCATTTTAATGAGGGAAATAAGGATTTGACCCCTCTGCATAACATGACTTAGTACTTGGTGGCAAAACCCTTGTTGGCAATCACAGAGGTCAGACGTTTCTTGTAGTTGACCACCAGGTTTGCCCACATCTCAGGAGGGATTTTGTCCCACTCCTCTTTGCAGATCTTCTCCAAGTCATTAAGGTTTCGAGGCTGGCGTTTGGCAACTCGAACCTTCAGCTCCCTCCACAGATTTTCTATGGGATTAAGGTCTGGAGACTGGCTAGGCCACTCCAGGACCTTAATGTGCTTCTTCTTGAGCCACTCCTTTGTTGCCTTGGCCGTGTGTTTTGGGTCATTGTCATGCTGGAATACCCATCCACGACCCATTTTCAATGCCCTGGCTGAGGGAAGGAGGTTCTCACCCAAGATTTGACGGTACATGGCCCCGTCCATCGTCCCTTTGATGCGGTGAAGTTGTCCTGTCCCCTTAGCAGAAAAACACCCCCAAAGCATAATGTTTCCACCTCCATGTTTGACGGTGGGGATGGTGTTCTTGGGGTCATAGGCAGCATTCCTCCTCCTCCAAACACAGCGAGTTGAGTTGATGCCAAAGAGCTCGATTTTGGTCTCATCTGACCACAACACTTTCACCCAGTTCTCCTCTGAATCATTCAGATGTTCATTGGCAAACTTCAGACGGCCCTGTATATGTGCTTTCTTGAGCAGGGGGACCTTGCGGGCGCTGCAGGATTTCAGTCCTCTACGGCGTACTGTGTTACCAATTGTTTTCTTGGTGACTATGGTCCCAGCTGCCTTGAGATCATTGACAAGATCCTCCCGTGTAGTTCTGGGCTGATTCCTCACGGTTCTCATGATCATTGCAACTCCACGAGGTGAGATCTTGCATGGAGCCCCAGGCCGAGGTATATTGACAGTTATTTTGTGTTTCTTCCATTTGCGAATAATCACACAAACTGTTGTCACCTTCTCACCAAGCTGCGTGGCGATGGTCTTGTAGCCCATTCCAGCCTTGTGTAGGTCAACAATCGTGTCCCTGACATCCTTGGAGAGCTCTTTGGTCTTGGCCATGGTGGAGAGTTTGGAATCTGATTGATTGATTGCTTCTGTGGACAGGTGTATTTTATACAGGTAACAAGCTGAGATTAGGAGCACTCCCTTTAAGAGTGTGCTCCTAATCTCAGCTCGTTACCTGTATAAAAGACACCTGAGAGCCAGAAATCTTTCTGATTGAGAGGGGTCAAATTACTTATTTCCCTCATTAAAATGCAAATCAATTTATAACATTTTTGACATGCGTTTTTCTGCATTTTTTTGTTGTTATACTGACTCTCACTGTTCAAATAAACCTACCATTAACATTATACACTGATCATTTCTTTGTCAGTGGGCAAATGTACTAAATCAGCAGGGGATCAAATACCTTTTTCCCTCACTGTATCTTAAGATGAATGCACTAAGTCTCTCTGGATAAGAGTGTCTGCTAAATGACTCCAATGTAAAGGTAGATGCCGACCTGAATTTCTACTCGGTCACATTAGTCATTCAGCATGCATTCTGTCTAGGACTCCTTTAGCAGACATGCTTTTTATTTGACATTCATAAAGCTGTGACACACATGCACTGACACACACACACACACACACACACACCCACACATTGTGATGTTCCCAAGGCCTGTGGCTTTCATGGCAATGTCACTCCTCAGCCTAGAATGGAAGCCTGCAGAGGTGTGTGTGTGTGTGTGTGTGTGTGTGTGTGTCACAGGTGTTCCACCAGCTCTCAACGTCCTGAGCCGAGCCGACACAACCGGTTCACCCTGCGCCGCAGGAACACACAGGAGACCCAGCAGGCCTGCGTCAGTGTGTATGTGTGTGTCTGTGTATGCAAGTGTGTGGTCATGACATTTCCCTGTGTAGCTCCTCTGTGTACAGCCGTGGGGCAGCAGCTGTAGTGCTGTCAGAATGTCTGGTTGGAAGACAAACGTTGATCATTAGAAATCATCATGGAAGGTTACAGCTCAGAACCCTCTGGGAATGGACCTGACCGAGGCCCTGTGCACTCACTGATCTGCACATCAACTTGTAATCCACAGAACTACCAGTTCAAGTGATGCTCTTTCCAGAGATGAGTAAACCTGCAC